>NC_031680.1:3466593-3575203 GCF_000149555.1 Fusarium verticillioides 7600 | reverse complement strand
GACGTCAAGGGCTGGCTGGGCCAAGAACAGTTCAGTTTTGACCACACCACTGAGAAAGCAGGCAGGGGTGCGGGTGCGCTTTTTGGGTAATACAGCGTTTTCTTCCGTAAGAGAGAACTCAAAGGAACGCTCACACGAGCCGTAAATGGTTGCCGCGGAATGGGTCTAGCTATTTTTTTACATACTCAATCGAATAGTAGCCGCAATTACCACGTTGGTTTTGGTTTGGCTTTTTTGTAAATTAATTACCGATCTTGTATTGGTGCATGTGTTGGGAGATAAAGCAGGTCAGCGGCGGAGTTGAAGTTACACTTGATATTGCACCGAGATACTGGTATTGAGCCCAGAGTGAGGGAGGCATTGCATGCGATGCTTCAACCACATGATCTGACCCGTGGCCTCGGAATCGATCCATTGTATTAACTCGACCCTCAATATTCCATTCCCGTGGGGTCACGAGAACAGACCAGAACCAGATCATTGATAGAGCATGTATGCAACATAATATCAGCCATGACCAAGCAATAACATAACTCCATATAAACTGGAGTATTCAAGTTCTCCCTGAGCTTTGCCGAATGAAAAGCTACCCCTGGGCTCACGTCGATTTCCATGGCACTTGATCCAAGTGGGTCCTCGGCCGGACTCACTCTGAAGCCATCGTGTCAGATTCCCCCAGCTTCATTAAAATACGCCCAACTCCGGGGTTTCGCTCCTCGTGACTGGAGAAAAAAGAAGATTTTTCTTATAAATTCCTACCATGTTTAAACTATGGTTATTTAGCAATACTCGGCCGAGAACCTAGAACTTCTGAATAGCCGTCTTTCCGAACATGCGGATGTGTATTCCGAATGCAGTACTCTCCCGCATCGTTCATGAGCTGAGAGTGTCAAGTGGCGTTGGGATTCCAGCAAGTCATCAGACTCGTTCAGCTAACGAAGCCTCTGACGGCACTGATCCTTCTTGTAAAATGGGATGATTCGTTCTAGAGTTTATCGACTGTCTCATTGTGATGATTACCCAGGACAACCATCACTTTTTTGTCTCAGATGTCCAATGGTAGGTAGCCTACGCCTGCTGATCGACGCTGCCCATCCACACCCATCTCGTTATTTCTTCCCCGCAACATTCCATCTGCTCTGCATGATTCGTCCATTTGCTTTAAATGCCAAACGCAACGTTGAATCGGTGAATCGGTCTCGGTTCAGGCGGCCAAGACATCCGTCACTGACTCACCAGTCACTGTCCAATACCATGTCGAGTATCATGAATCAGATCCATGTGTCTCAAATCAGTAGAGAAAACAAAGGGTAGCTGTAGAGTAGAACCAAAAGGTAGCAGTAGAGTTACAATTATGCTTTCAGCCATAGAATTGACTTCTCCGTTGGCGCGCTAACATCGTCAGCTCTACCCAGATTCACTGTATATCTATTTCCTGTTTTACAATAGCTACAAGGTCTCGTGATGATGAGCTCCGTGCCTCTTCCGGCTTGGTCTGAACGATAATTCAAGCTGCATGTGTCGTGTGTTTTTGCCAACGGTGCATGCGAAAATCCCCCATCATATCATCAATGGCGACCGCCGCTTTGACATGGCATGATGAAGATCTTTAGATCTAATAGGGCAACATACGAAAAAAAGCGATGATCATTGACAATGCAACGGTTTGGCGATTGTCGTTGCGGGTGAAAATGTGATTGTTGAAAGTTACCCTAGATCTATCTGCAGGGTTGGGTTTTCGTGGGTATCTGGGGTTGGGTTGTGATGTGAGTAAGCATCATCGATCGGACTCCAGATTCTGACACGAAGCGAAATCTGTCATCCACAATGACCAGAAATGATGATCGATTGATCGATATTGGTCTTCTTTTCGCCTAGATGGAGCTCGTTCAGTAGTTCCGGTGTCGCGACTGGATAGCTTGTCTCGTGAAGCTCTTGCGCCAGCAGCTCACGAGCAGACAGGTCCTATCGCGCTGAGCATGCCTCATGATCAATCACCTTTCATCATACAAGAACTGACTTTCTACAGACAAAATCGCTCGCAGCAGTAGATGCGATCTCGGGCAATGGACGCGCGTTTCTTTTGACTGTTTCAGCGGCCTGGCTCAGTAGTTCGCTGAGCATGTCGCCATCGCCAACCTTGCTGGGAACCTCAAACACGGCGCCATTCACGATGCCTCAAGCTACGACCATTCAAACACCACCATCTTATCTCCTCATCAAGGTTGTGAGATCTCCGATCATGACCACCCCACGCCGTTGCGGAAGCAGCAATTATCCAAAGCGCCGCCTTCACGAACACGGCGCGGGTTGTGTACCGTTATGCTGGGTGCGAGCGAAGCGGACCAACCTCGGGCTGGGCCGTGTCAACGGTTGTTGTTGACGAGTGTCAATTTTTTAAATACGACGGCGATGTGATTGACTCAAGATTCGCGATTGAACCCTTGCGACTATCGCATTGAGCAGAGGCTGTAGGAAGAGCGCAAGCTCACCGAGCGGTATGAGTTGCACAAACTGACTACTTCAAAACATCGCCAAATCGAACACGGCCTATATCTAGAGAATTGAAACTCCAACCTCAATGAACCTCTTCAAACTCCGCAAAAACTCCGCCAAAACACCACCCACGAAGCCCCTCGAAGCTTCAATCTCCGCCAATGCAACCCAATACGAAAAAAAAACTTTCCGCAACAGTAGAACACAATCGAATGACATGAATGTAACGAGCTGAATAATGACATCCCAGCGTTTAATAACAAACTTTAAGTGCATATGTACGCCGTATGTAGAAATACCCCCATAAGAATCGTCTTTTTCTGGTCTTTCTTCCGACTCATGAGCCAAGGCATCTCCACTAGACTGACTCTTAACAATTTATTTTTTATTTTCCGCCGCTCACAGGAAAAGACGTCATTGATACTTATACTATGATGCGTACGTCTTGACTTTTATTCCATGTGATTTCATCCTCCATAACTCCACCAACCTCAACATCAATCTCGACATTAGTATCTTGACGCGACAATACAATCATAACCTCAAAATGGCTGAAATGCAAGCATGGCAAGTCGCCCACCCAGGCCCAATGGAAAAAGTCTTCCGCCTCACCACGCTCCCCAAACCAAGCACCCTCAAGCCCGGCCAGATCCTCGTCAAAGTCTCCAGCGCAGCCCTCAACCCCGCCGACTACAAGGTCTGCGAGCTCGGCCTCGCATCCCGCCTCATCACCTCCTTCCCCAAGATTCCAGGCATGGATCTCAGCGGCCGCGTCGTCTCCGTCGCACAAGACGTTGCCGATGCGAAAGAGGGTGATTTTGTTCTAGCTAGAGCGTCGCCGACGAAGGCTTGGGGCTCGTTGGCCGAGTATACGATCCTCGATAAGGAGGGGTATAGCGTTATACCTGAGAGTCTGGATATGGATCAGGCTGCTGGTGTGGGCACCGCGGGGTTGACGGCGTATCAGAGTATCGCGCCGTATGTCAAGAGTGGTGATAAGGTGTTTATAAACGGTGGCTCGGGCGGTGTTGGACTCTGGGGTATTCAGATCGCCAAGGTGTTGGGATGTTCTGTTACAGTGTCGTGCTCAACTGGAAAAGCAGAGCTGTGCAGAAGCTTAGGCGCGGATGATATTATCGACTACAAGACCAGCGATGTCATCGCCGAGCTCAAGAAGCGCGGTCAAGTCTTCAGCCACTGCGTCGACAACGTGGGTGACGCACCGCCCAATCTCTACGCTTCATCAAACAACTTCCTCCTCCCCGGCAGCAGCTTTGTCTTCGTGGGCGGTCACGTCTCAGCCAAGAGCGTTCTCAGCTTAACGACGAACCTAGTACGACCTTCGTTTCTGGGCGGTGTAAAGGCAAAGTTTGCTACGTATGCTACTGCGAACAAGAAGAAGGATCTGGATCAGCTGAGGGATTGGTTGGTGGAGGGCAAGGTCAAGACTGTGATTGATTCGACGTTTGGGTTCAAGGAGGCGGACAAGGCCTTTGAGCACTTGAAGAAGGGGTCTAGTGGTGGTAAGGTTATGATTCATGTTGAGTAAGGATGGGATGGGAATTGTGATACCATGGGCGGGCGTTTTGTTATTAGATGTAGACTATGATACAGTAATGTACTAGTTTGCTTGCGACTGTCGTTATGTTTGTGAAGTGCAAGCCGTCTAGCGACAACGTTGATACATGTATCAGTGCCATATTGATGCAGAAACATCAGAAGAAGCCCGTAATGAGACTCCATAGGGTGATGCGTGAGATTGGCAGAGCCGGCCCGTCCCAATCATCATCTCATACCCAGTTGAACCTGAGTTCTGCAGGAGATGGAGATATGGGAGCGCTGCTGACCATGGGGACAGATCATTCGAGCAGGATCTGCCAATCTGTGACCAGACGTGAGGCCCTGTTGCCACCAAGTTCAACCCCCCGATAAAGATGAGAGAACTGCGAAAGTGTCTCGTCCTGGACAACGAAGGCGCCCTCAAGCATGGCCACTCCTCAACTCTGATAGAAGTTCCTTAACCCCCCGTCCTCTCACGTCCCCAACCCAGCGGCAAACTTCTTCGCAACCCACGAAGCACCATGCTCCTCATACTCCGCCTTCGTAACAGCCAACCTCTCAATATCCACATGACACGCCAGATTCGCACCCCCAAACCAAGTATGCGTCACCGGATCCGCCGGCCTCGCAACCCTAACGATACAATCATCCGGCACCCGCTGCACAACCTCCTTCTGCAGCCTCTGAATAAACCCATCAAAATGCGTGTTCCCACCAACGACGATAATATTCGCTAGCAACGCTGGCCAGAGTCCTATGGGCAGTTCTTGTAGAGAGTCGTACACGAGGTCTGCGAGACCGGGCTGCCGGATACCGGCGTCGGAGGGGTTGAACAGGATCTCGGGGACGGTGAAGCGCTCGTTGCGTAGGGTCAGGGCGTCTTCTTCGGATTGGGCTGCTAGTTTTCGGGCTTTGGAGTGGCGTGCGGGATCGTAGTCGACGAGAGTTCCTTTGAAGCGCGTGTGGAAATCGGGGAGGATGTAATCCTTGGCGATACCGCCGCCGGACAGATAATCTGGTCGACGTTCGCCTCTCGTTCCCTTCCATGACTTTTCGAGATCGGCTTTGAAGTCGGCGGAGACATAGCATGATAGTTCCTTCATCTCGTTGACAATGTGTGTATCGTTACGCATGTCGAAATGCCGTAGTGAGATCAATCGTGTGAGGTAGTTCGTCAAGACTTTGCCGCCGACATCTAGTCGTTTGATCGCGGATTGTAACGGTTGGCCGCGAAGTACTGGTGTAATGGTTGTATGCGAGTATCCAGAGTCAATGACCATGACAGCTTCGGCGGGGGTATTAGCGACCGTAGGAGCCTCTTGTGGCGTTCGAAAGATATTCTGCACATCGTGATACGCGTTAAACGTCGACCCTGTCGCAATCAGCATCCCAACCCCATCAGCCCATCGCGCAGCTTACCTATCCCCCGATAATAACTCTCAAACCCATACTCCTCAAAAACAATCTGATCACAATTCGCCTGTAGAATCGGCAGCCCATTCGGCGGCTCAGCGAGTATCAGCCTCGCATCCTTAGGCTCAAACTGCTCTCTCTCAAAAATCTCCCTATCCCAAATCTCCTTCTGCGCCTCCCAATTTACAATAAACCCCTTCTCCACAGGTCTTCGGAACTGTATCTCGCCAAAGTCGCGACACTTTTCTAGCTCGGATGCGACGTAGACTTTGCGCGTGCGGTCGCGGGCGATCACGTTGGGGATGATTCGGGGCTCGGAGGGGATCGTGGAGGAGTGGACGAGGCCGGCTTTTATGGTGGAGGCGCCGTTGTCGAGGACGAGGGTTGTTGATGGGCCTTTTGGGGGCGCGGGTTTGGGTTTGCGTGGCCCGGCCATGGTGGGAGTTTGGTGATGAGACATGTGATGATGGATTTTGGAGGTTTGAGCGCGATGGATTTGATGGGAGGGGTGTTACGTAAGCCATCATGAGTTGAAATCATGATGTGCAGTCTTTTGCTCTTGGCATGAGGGGTCTCAAAGCTCACCAGGGAATTGGCTTAGGAATTAATTTGTACCCAATTAATTAGCGAGAGATTGTTTAGTCTCTGTTTCGTTTGGCTGGATACAGAATTCCCGATTGCAAGAACGGCACCTCAATCCCTCCCACGTCTCCATTGTCACCAACATACAGCAACACTCTATCCAGAGGCTCACCACCATAATGAACCCAATCCTGAATCGACCACCCGACACAATTCATGTCTTCAATTTCATTACCAGGAAGATTCGTTTCAAATCCGGAGGCGAGGTCAGGCCACAAATGCCATACCTCTTTCGTAACATGCTCTCCATCCAATGTCGCATTCTCTCCAAGTTGACTGGGAAACACTCGGATCTTGGGTCCGATTTCAGGAAGAAAGTCGCCTAGTGTAAGACCCCAAATATCGTTCAGACTAGACATGATATCAGTACCGTTGCGACGTAGTGACGTCAGGATCATCGAGTCCTCGTCCTGCTCCAGTGTTGCCTCAATCAGAACATCCTCGTGATCGCTCATGTACCTCTGCTCATATCTCTTTGCCTGCTCACGCGACGCTTCATCCGCAGCGCCAACAAAAGTCGAAAGCACGGCATTAGTAAGAATAGGCGCTGCCTTCATCGGACCAGCTGTCAAGATGATGATCGCCAATCCGTAGTCATCAATAAAGCTGAGTTGACTTCTGTAGTTCTGCGCACCGCCACTCTTACCGTAGACAGTAACAGTATGAGGATGTTCTGGTGTGAGGTTTGGTAGACGTAGTATTTCCCATGGCATGCCAGTCAATGTGTATGCATTGCCTGCAAAGGCACTGGGCTTGAGCCAGCCGTTGATCTCAGTTGAAGTCATGTTCAGCGTTCTTGAGAGCAAGGCATGTGAGAATTTGGACAGATCAGAGAGGGAGGAGACTAATCCCCCTGCACTAATAACAGTCAGTACTCGGAAGTAGCTTTTGCATGATGGACTTACGGGGTGTTCAATTTGTAGTCTGAGCCCCAGCTGCTATCCCCAGGCGGAATTACCGCTCTATAATCATCGCCGGGCGAAGGAAAAGTATTCTCCATTTTGAGAGGACCTGAAACAGTATCTTCGAGTAACTGTGCATAGGTCTTCCCAGTATACTCCTCAAGAGCCAAGCCGAGGATGACAAAGGCCATGTTGGAGTATGCCGGTCTCTCGTTGGGAGCAGTCTGCGGGTAAGACTCTCTCATTCCCGACAAGATCTCTGACTCTAGTTAGCATAGATCTCAGTGGATAGTTATGAGTTCTTGGTACCTTGCCTTGTGCAAGCCTTGTTGAGACCTACAACACCACAAGGTGGATAGTCGTCGTCTTCAATGGTGGGAAGACCGTATGCGAGGAAGACTTCTTTGAGGAGGTAAAAGTCCGAGAACCCATCTGAAACATATCAGTGTGCTGTATCTAGGTAGAGGGGGATACCTACAGTTCGCTGGTGTACCGCCCAAGTACGAAGCCAGCATCCTCAAAGTCACATCCCTCCACTGAATCTTAGACTTGCCATCAAGTCCCGGAAGATACTCCGTAACCGGTGCATCAATATTCATACCGCTCTTTAGGAGCACATAATCCGTAAAGACCTTGGTTATGGACCCAATCAAATACTGGGAATCTCTGTCCAGCTTCTTTGTGCCCTTTGTGTTAGCGGCTGCCAGATGATGGTACTCCCAGATCGGAACACCAGGGTCGTCTTGTTCTGCGCTTACGACTGCAAGTGAGAATGAGACATTGTTGGTGGGCCACTCTGAAGTGATTGAGCCAGAGAGAGCTGCGTTGAGAGTTTCGGTCAAGTTGGCGGCTGCAGTTTGGAAGATTGGAGACTTGGTGAGAGCTGTTGTTCTTGGGAGAACAGGGCCTTCTGGACGACACTTTAGCTCTGCTGAAGTGAACTGCGCCGTCAAAGACAGGATCTTAGCGATTGAGTACGGTAGCTTCATGATCGAGGCCTTGTGATAGATTGTCTTGCATGTAGGCATGTAGTTCTTGTCATTCATCATGTCCGACAAAGCAGAGCTCTTATACATTACATTTCATCTCTCATGAAGACAATCAATGACCATTCGCGTCAAAAATACGAAATACGAAACAAACACATCTTCAGATCCATCGTCATTCGATACTGAGATCTCAGAGGCAAGATCTAGATGATCGACACGGCAGTTGTCAGACGGTGTCGCGCTAAAGCAAGGTTGAATGCGAGATACGATGCACATCCCCATATTATTCTCTTGGCCCTGCACCACTTCTCTCATCACAGCAGAAAACAGTCATCTATTCATAATCCTCAAGTTAGATCTTGGGTGTGTCCATGGCACTGGGTATCAACCTCCACCTCACCGCCGTCTCATCCCTCGGCACAACCCCCATATCCTCAACCCGTCTCGCATTCACGAAATCAGGTCCTCCACTCCCCCACGCATAATCCTTCCACTCCCCAAGCGCAGGCCACATCTTTTCTCTCACAAGACTCTCAATCTTGACCTTGCGCTGCGTCGCTTCTTCATCGCCTACGAGGCCTACCACGCTCGTCCACAGCGCCCATGTCTCTTCTAGCTCGTCTACGCTGGAAACGCCCATGACGCTTACGCCGAGACGGCCTGTGTCGCTGGGATTTATCCTCGTGCCGAACCGTGAGCCTACGCGCGCCCAGTTCTCGAGCGCCCACCGGATAGCCACTTCTTCGAGGTGCTCGCCTGAGTCTTGGGCGATGCTGGAGAGCTTGGCGCATAGGTCGCGGAGTTCTTTTGGGGCCGGGTGCCATGCGCGCATGGGGCTGTTGTCGATGCCGCGGGTGGTTAATAGTCCCATGCCGAGCATGCTGGCGTTTGGGACGCAGTCTACGCCTGCTGCTTGGAGGCGATCTAACAGTGCCTTGTTGCCCAGCTGGCTGTTTTGCACGCAGAAATTGCTGTACGACATGACAGCGTCTAACGGCTCTCCAGTCTCGCGCAAGATCATCTCTGCCAGCGACGCAAGCGTATCAACCGGGTATCCACTGATTCCGACATATCGAACAAGACCCTGATCTCTCAACCGTCGAAGCTCTGTAACTGCAGCGAGGACCTCCTCGGGCGAAACAAACTCCACATCGTGCGTGTACACAAGATCAAGATAAGAAGTGCCCAGCCGTTCAAGACTGCGACAAACACTATATCGGATCCAAGCGGGCGAGTAGTCAAACTCATCGCCCGCAATGCGCCCGGCTTTCGTAATGAGGAAATAGTTCTCCCGCGGCGGAGGAGGCGTCAATTTTCGCAGCGCATCGCCGAGGAGGATCTCGGAAGGGCCGTAGTAGGGCGATGTATCGAAGCCGAGGATGTTGTGGGCGAGGGCGCGGCCTACGATGTCGGTGTAGGGCATGTGAGTTGGATCGGGATGATATTGGTGGTTGAACGTTGCAGTTCCGAGGATGAGGGGAGGGATGACCTCTGAAAGAGGTTTCCTTTCGTCGGCCATGATCAAGAATGAGATGTTATCGTAAAGTGAGAGGAATGCGCTTGAGATTTGGATCTTGGGTCCGTTATTTTTTGCGGCGTTGGAGTTTCCGGGTAGTGGAGGGGCTCGGCGATATCGGGATCTGATAAAAAAAGCACAGAATCACAGCACGAAAATCACTGAAGAGAAAAAAGATTCTCTATGAGGCCAAGATATCTATCACGAAAGAGAAAACAAGGGTCCGTTAGTAATTTCAAGGGTCGCCCCTAATCGAGCGATCTACCGCCATCAAGCGCGATCGCGAGCGTATCTGTGTCACTCTATGATGAATCATTATCAACAGAGAGGGAATTTCCCGCCCGACGGACCGACAAGCCCAAAGCAAACCAAACCTGAAAGAGAAGTATTGGACCGAGTACGTAATTTGCGCATTCGGTTGCGCCATTTGACGGATCTGACCTGTCAAACGGGCACGTTGTTGTAAATCGTGAGGAGAGCAGTGAGGAGAGGGATGAGATGGTTTTAAGGTGAGCGATCAGCATTGGAATAATAAAACAAGGTAGATTAGATCGTGACCCCCAAATGAAACCCCCAAAATGAGTGGATTCACTGACTTGTTCTATTCCCGTTCCATTGCCTGTTTCTATCGGATCTACTTTGTCTCCGAGCGGGGAGCGAACTGGGGTGCAGCGAGTGGTTCGAGATGGTATCGTGCCATATCTCATCTGAGTCGACTTATTCAAGATTGGAGCAGGGAAAAAAGTGGTATGATTCCAGGAGCCAGTCCTTATCAATTATTGAAAGCAAAAAAAGTGGTGAGTATCCGTATCCTGAAAGAGTCGAGTTTCATCCAAATCCATGTTTTACGCCTCGACTCCAAAACCAAGCAGTAGAGAAAAAACAACAAGAGTGGAAAATCCGAATACGCTTCATCATGACGCCTCGCTCAGTCCATATTTCAAAGAGGACTCCATTTCATATTCCAGGGACCTTGGAGATGCGCCAAGTCATTCACTGTACCATGATCAGATGTGGGGTTGCATCGGTCCTTGGTTGACACATGACATTCATATGCGTGGTGCCTCAGACTCGTCTGAGACCGCGACCTCGACAGAAACACCCTGTGAAGCAAGTTAGATGATTGAAACGAATTGAGATGAGAATAACATACAGTCGCACTAGAAACAGTCAGTAAGGGTTCTTGTCCTATTAACTAGGGGAAACTCACAAATGCGCTCGATGATCCTTCATTGTGAATGAGACAGTATCCGCCGCCGCACTTTTTGCAAAACTTTTGCGTGCGCTCAATGCAATCATTACACTAGATACCAATTAGCTTCCACATTCAGTGATTGTAGAGGTTGCGCACATTGATGCCGCATTCCCAGCAGCTTCGTGAGACATGTCTCTTCACATCATCACCACCAAAGGGATGATAACACGTCTCACACCACCACTTATTACACGCAACACAGAACCTATCCCTCAAGCAATCAGCACACCTCGGCACGAAATCCTCATGTCCCGGGCGCGGCGTCGTGGCAGCCTGCACGGATGACGAGAGGATCGGCGGCGGAGCTAGCAGCGGCAGCGAAGAGCAGTGCGTCCTAGCCGTCATGACGCCCTCCGGCGCTTTGCCACAGCCCGCGCAGCCACCAACGGAGAAGGTAGCGACCGCTGGGCTGCACGGCGAGGAGACGCTGCAGGACCCAAAGGCTGGCGAGCTGGCGTGGCGGGGACCCTGGCAGAGCACTGCGTCGAAGGAGATGAGGCCCTGGCAGGCGAGCAGGCACTGCGCCCAGTCGTCCATATCGCTGGTGCTGTTGAGGACACGGCCCTTTTTGGACCACCATGCATCAGCAGAGTCCTGGGAGTTTTCATCGCAGGGCATGGGGCCGAAGACGTAGACTGCTTTGAGTCGTGGGGTGTTCTCTGGGCGGGAGCTGCGACAGGCGTATGCTAGCGCTGCGCGAAGCTTGCCCTGGTTCAGGTTGTTGACGCCGCGGATCGAGAGCATGCGCACGCTGTATGACGGATCGTTGATGATCTCATGACACAGCTCAGCTGTGACGGAGAGGCCGTCGAGGATTAGGGATTGGACATCACGAAGAATATCGCGTTGTCGTAGGGTAGAGAAAATGCCCCTCAAGGGCCCGGCGTAGAAGCTATGGACCCTGTAAGCTAACAGCCGTTTTAAAGTGGTCGCAGCGCAGAGGACAAGGGTATAGTGGACACAAGCAACGGGTAAACTCACTCATCTTCAGTCAGGTAATCAGAAAGAGTGACATTATGCCAGACTGCGAGATTGCGCTCTGTTTCTTTATGGGCGTCTTCGCAATGCGCTGTCTTGACCCGTGTAAGATCGATGTGACGAAAGGTACCGGGTGTTTGGTGCAGGAGATATCGAATATCGCGACAGGTTGCGGCGAGGTTTAGAAGGCCTGATACAGGGAGGTAGGGAAGGGTGTGACGAAGGACGAGAGAATTGTATAGAGTGTCAAAGAGGGTCAAGCCCTTTGTTTGGATCTGAGTGATCTCTGCGCGCGTTTGGTGGTCGACGATAACTTGGCTCATGTCAGGCTGGCATGAGTATTACAAAAGATAGGTATTCAATGGAATGAAGCAGCCCAACTGGCAAGGAGGGCTAATGGGGGGATATAAAGGGGGAAAATGATAGAGGAAGAGGGGAGGGTTGGTGATGAAGGATATATAGCTACTATATACGGAGTACACATGTTGAGACAAGACATGAGGGATGGGCCGTGTCATGCCAGCGGCCAAAGCGGCAATGATTTACTAGGAACAGATTTGATCTGGGGGAGATACAGCATGCACCGTTTGGGTGGGATGGGGACATGACATGGCCCGGGATAATAGACAAGATGGGCTGAGATGAGATTGGATTGGCGAGCCAAGTTCAGGTGGCTCGGAGGGTTTGACGTTGTGAGTCAAGCTACATTAACATTACACAAGCTTGTTAGTTGACAAGCCTGGATGATCAAGTGGGGGGGCCTTTTCTCAACAACACCAAAAGAATATACTACATAAAAAAAGACGTTCCGGCTGAACCGGATACAGAATAACGGCATGCATGAGTGTGAGGGGGGATCGGCCCGTGTGAGCAGTCGATGTGGGGATTGGATGCATTGTCCAAGGTGAGGAATCGGCCAGACTGATGATATCTTGACAAGATGGCATCACCAAAAAGACCAAAGCAAGGTTGGGGGGATCTATCTTATCTCGAGAGGCGCACCATTCAATAGCTGAGCTTTGCGGCGGGAGCTAATGAGCATGGGTAGGTAGGTAGGTAGGTAGGTTGCGTGTAGGGGTCCTATGTAACTCGACTCCTGTGCCGTAGATCAGGAAGAGCCCCCTTTGGCGGTAAAATGAGCTGTGTCACATTTCAAGGTGTACGGATACAGCTACCCTGATCAGCATGCCAGGTGTTTTGCAGATCCTCCATTTCGGCGTCCGAGATTGCCAGGATAATAACCTCAGTTGATGAAATGAACATTTCTTCAGGGCAATTGACTAGTTCAGTGGGAAGAAGGCTTGGAGCTGGTAGGGTCAAGCTCTGTGAGCCTGTATATCTCGTCGGTCCGGGGATGCATTGCCGGGTCTCTCATCATGACCGCTTTGAATTCAGCCATCATGGGTGGGTTAGGTTGCGCTGCATTTAGCCAAATTCTGTGGGGGTCAAAACACCAACTCTGTTTCA
The DNA here is from genome assembly GCF_000149555.1 of Fusarium verticillioides 7600. Lineage (NCBI taxonomy): Eukaryota > Fungi > Ascomycota > Sordariomycetes > Hypocreales > Nectriaceae > Fusarium > Fusarium verticillioides. Next base: position 3,561,985 of record NC_031680.1, on the reverse strand, counting down.
CTCGCAGTCGCGGACTTGTAAGAGCGGTGAATAAAAAAAGAAATACCAGTATTTGTTTCGATCGACCATACAGATTTGCCAAGACGGATCTGCTGTGCGATTATGGTTCTGTGCCGTGTCTGGAATTACGCGTAGTTTTGTTCAAGCCACGTTGATCGCCGAACAACAAATACCACTGCCGATGCTGCTACGTGTAAAGTGAGGCGGGATTCTCCCCGGACTGTACGGAGTGGAAACGAATGTCTCGAACAGGGAGAGATGAATAGTCTGTAGTCTAATTTTAACCATGATATTAAGAATGAGGCATTGTCTGTGCTTTGAGTCAAGTCATGATACGGATCTGCGAGATCTAATGACAGCTCTGATACCGAATGCGTACGAGATGGACAGCTTGTCAAAGCGAGATGCCGGTGTTTTGTTAGTCCGTCGGAGATCGGAAATCCGATTATGTAAGGCTCGTAGGCAGCTGGAACCTGATGCGTTCTGGTCTGGCTTCTGGACGATGCTGGAAGAACGTCACCGAAGTAGCTGACTGAGCATCGCCGCTGAGAGTCTGTTTCTCGTGATTCAGCATCTGAGTATTAACGAATTCTTGGATTTCAAGCGAAAAATAGTTTTAATTGATCTTAATTTCTATCTCTGTTTCTCCTGCGTTTTTTTCGTGCTTGATCGCCACTACGTAATTGCATCTTATCAAACCCCCACCAAATCATCACAGACCCTCACATCATAACTTCTACACATTTCAGCCCAATCATGGAAGAGCCTGCACCCTTGCGCTGGTCGAGCGCATTACCCGTGATAAGTCCCTCTGCGATAGCGACCAAGAATCTTCGCGGCGACAAGATTCTTCTTCCGCAATCTGCTCTTGAACAGCTTCTAGCCGCTGCGCGATCTCGACCTTCGACGACGACAGCCCGATCGGATCCATGGTCGTATTCCTCGAGCGATGCCGATACCGCACAACAACTACCGAACCCTTTAATGTTCCGACTCGTTAACCCGAAGAACAAGAATGCTGTGTTTGCGGGCATTAGGGAGTTCTCGGCGTCGGAGGGAACATTGGGGTTGAGTCCATGGTTGACGGAGGCTTTGGGCATTCAAGAGGATGAATTCGTGTCGCCGAAAGAGGTGATAGATTTGGAACAAGATACAGTGCAGGAAAGTGAACGGATGGAGCTAGATGGTATCCAGATCAAAGTTGAGGCGCGACAACTTCCTAAGGGCACGTACGTTCGACTTAGACCTCTAGAAGCAGGCTACAACCCCGATGACTGGAAACCACTACTCGAGCGACAATTACGAGAGAACTTTACAACACTAAGCAAAGGGTCAATGCTGGCGGTTAAGGGTGCGCGTGGGGAGGAGTTCAAGCTGCTTGTGGACAAGGTCGCTCCTGAAGGAGACGGCATCTGCGTCGTGGACACGGATCTCGAAGTCGATATCGAAGCTCTAGACGAAGAACAAGCGCGTGAAACTTTACGACGAATCATGTCTGCGCAAAGAGGAACTACGGATGGGAGCTCTACTGGCGGAGAGATTGATATCTGGAAGGCTGTTGAGGGGCAGGTTCTTGAGGGCGAATACGTGGATTACGTGCTTCCCTCGTGGAACAAGTCGCAACCTCTTGCGATTGAACTTACTACTGGCGAAGATGAGGATGCGCTTGATTTATTCGTTACACCGAAATCTTCGCGACAACGAGCGCTGCCGCGAGAAAGTGTTCATGTTTTTGGGGACTTTTCACCGGCGGTTGATGGGGTCAAGAGAATTGTGATAAGTCCTACGAATGTGGAATTGGAGGGAGCGGAGCAGATCACGATATCGGTGTATGGGTACAGACATCCAGACACCACACAACCTCCCAGGACACTGCAGTATTCCCTACGAGCCAAGGTGGACTTACAAGACACCAAGGACGCAACGGATGGGCTATCCAATGGGACCGGTGAACAAGAACACTCTCCTGATGAGGAGCAGTGCAGTAACTGTCTACAATACGTTCCGAAGCGGACGATGGTTCTACACGAAAACTTCTGTCGGCGGAATAACATCGTTTGTCCCAAGTGCAAATCTGTGTTCAAGAAGGGCTCCCCGGAGTGGGAAGCGCATTGGCATTGTGAGAAGGACAGTGCTTTTGGGAACTCGACAGAGAGCAAGGCGAAGCATGATGATATTTTTCACACGGAGCGACAATGTCCACACTGCGAGTTCTCGACGAATTCGATGGCTGATTTGGCGAGGCATCAGACGAGCGTGTGTCCTGGGAAGTTGATCCTCTGTCGGTTCTGTCATCTCGAGGTTCCCCAAGAAGGCGATCCCTTCAATCCCAGCCCAGAGGTTGTTCTCTCTGGGTTAACGGCTCATGAACTTGCAGATGGTACACGGACGACAGAGTGCCATCTCTGCGATAAGATTGTTCGTCTGAAAGACATGGAGACACATTTGAAGCATCACGAACTCGACAAAGTATCCCGTCTCAAACCCCCAATCTGCCGCAACGCCAACTGCGGGAGAACAATGTTCGGCGTAGGGTCAAGAGGCCAAGTCCGCCAAACCGCCTCCACCGACCAAGCCTCCAATTCCATCGGCCTCTGCTCAATCTGCTTCGGCCCCCTATACGTGAGCATGCACGACCCCGAAGGCAAAGCCCTCAAACGGCGCATCGAGCGCCGCTACCTCGGGCAGCTCATGACAGGCTGCGGGAAGTCCCACTGCGCGAATCCATGGTGCAAAACCGGTCGCGCAAACGCAGGTCTTGAGGCGAAGCCTTCGAGTGCGAGGGAGGTCCTCCCGCTGGTGAAGCCGCTGCTGGGCGACGTGACGAACATGGATGCGCCGCTGTGGTTCTGCACGGATGAGGGGAGCCAGAGGGGCAGGAAGTTGGCGGAGATGATGGCGGAGGAGGGGGTTTGGGATGTTGAGTGGTGTGTCGCTGCGGCGGAGGCTGAGAAGGGGGGGTTGGAGAGGATGAGGGATTGGTTGCAGGCCTGGGCGCCTACCAAGTAGAGTTTTGACGATTATGATGATGATGATGTGGTGTTGGGGATAGAAGATAGACGGGATAGAGCATGCAAGCACTTTGACAATATGATGAATATGGATCAGATCGCATGCCGAATACGGATTTGAAGACGACGTTATAGTTACATTCCATCACCATCCGGATCATTCAGAGGAGGTCAGACAATGGTCTGATATTCTCACCATGATAACTGTAATTCATGAAATCACAATTACTCTATACATGATTGAATGCACAATTCAAAACACATCAGTCACTTTGCGAAGACTTCATGTGAAACAGAAAAGGCTTGTTTCTTGATTTTTTGACATTCTGGGTTCAAGGATCTTCAAATCTAGTGACGGTCCATGACGTTGATGGGCGATGCCGAGTCAGGACTGCAGATCTCTTGAAACAGACAAAAAAAAAAAAGGAACAAAAAAAGAAAAAACAATACAGGACACAAGTCCAGGGTAAAGCTGAGCTGATAGTGCGGGCCTCAATCCGCAAGAGATACAGGTTAGCAGAGATATCTACTGGCTGTCCATAGAAATATCACCATGTTCAAGGTTTACACCAAGAGATGGGCTCTGCCAGGATAGCTTACGACGCTTGTAGGGTTGGATTGAGCGACGGGAGTGAGTTGTCAACATATTCGATTCCTCAGTCATCAACTCAATCATACCTTGCCAACCTTTCAACACCAACAACTTGCTCTTCCTCTTACTGAACATCCTCTCTTGGTATTTCTACTGAATAGCTTCGCGCTACCCCGCGGACTAAGGTACACTTTTCTCACCTATTTTTACCCGCCCGCCTGGCTCGCGGGCTCCAGTATCCGATCTCAGCTAAACCAGGTCCAACAGAGCCATAAGAGCAGGGACCACCAGCTGTTCTAGGCTTTTGGCTTCAGCACCCTTCGGCCGTTGTTACAGGCTGCCTCCCCCCCAACCCAACCTCAATTGATTTGATTCCAACAACCTAAACGTTCCGTTATCGCTCCACTCACTCTCATCCATTATCATCATCCTTTCAAAAACTCCAACTTTTCTTTGATCACGCATCAAACTGCCTGAGCAACAGTGGAGAGAGAGAGAGAGAGAGAGAGAGAGACCCTAGGCTGTCAATACCACCTTCTCCATACACTACCGGCCCCAAGCGAGATGCCCTCTGTGGTGACCCCCGTCGTCTGACGCCCGGCCCCTCCCCCATTCTATCGTGTCCCCATCTGCATCAGCTCCAATCCCCATCCCAACCCATCGCGGGACATTCGGTAACTCTTCCTATCGAGACCAAGCTCCTTGCTCTTGTCCCACTCGATATCGCTCAACACAGCACAACTCAAACCACAAACTACACCTCTCCTCTACAACACCCCTTCCTCTTTTTCTCCTCACGGTTATCGTTGACGACAACACCCCTGCCCTGGTCCACGCCAGATAAGACCAGCCCAAGTGCGCCATCGCGCCACATAACCACGCTGCTCTCCTCGCTCTTCTCCTTCACATCTTCACCATGGGCAACTCCAACACAAAAGAGTCTCGTCCCGAGGGCGATCCTCGCCAATATGCAGGTCCCGGCGATCCCTCAGTGCGCGAGCATCTACAAACCGCCAACTCGAGATCGAACCGACGGATGAGCAGAGCAGAGATAAACATATTTGGTATCGGTCCCAGCTCCTCCCGCAATCGTGAGCAACCAGATGTTCCCTTTGAGCGTCGCGAGACAAAGCAGGAGCGCGAGGCGAGGAGGTTAGAAAGGGAGCGCGTGGCTCGGGCGAAGGAGCGGGAGAGGAGTATGCGCGAAGAACACGTTGATGGTGGTTATCTGGTGACATTGGGCACCTACACTGGTACCGAGGACTTTAGCAAGCCTGTCGTGAGGCAGCTACAGGTGCGTTTCTTTGTCTCGGTTTGTTCTTATCGGTAAGCTGACATCACTCAGATAGAGAGAAAGCTTGCGCCATTCTGGCGAGGCCTCAATGATTGGTCTTCGAGTTGGGCAGAGCATCAACTCGTCGCTGCTGCCCGTGGCCTTCCTATTCCCCCCGCCGATGCGCCTCCCGACCCAGAATTGATTCCGCAACCTCCCCCTGCAGAGAATCCATCTCCTTCGAGCCAGAACCTCCAGAACTTGACGGTGCCTATGGGACCTAGGACACTTTCTGCCGCATCGGATCGCAGTGGATCAAACACACCCTCCGGTCTTCCTTCGCCGTCGACACCTGGAGCGAGCAAGTCGCCTTTCAAGCCTCGAGCCAAGGCTCTTGCTGCTGCGCTCAGCGGTGGTTCCCGAAATGCATCTTCAACCGATTTGTCGCCCAAGGAGATCGCTCTCCCTCATGATCCCTTTGTGAACGGCCAACCCATGGAGGTTTTCCTGTACAAAGACGCTGAAGAGTGCCCAATCTGCTTCCTGACATATCCTCCTTACTTGAACCGCACCAGATGTTGCGACCAGAATATCTGCAGCGAATGCTTCGTTCAGATTAAACGCGCTGAACCTCACCTTCCTGAGCATCACCCGAACGGTGAAGCTCGGGATCCTAATGAAGGTCTCAACCCGGACGATCCGCCCGAGATGCTTATCTCGGAGCCTTCGGCATGCCCCTACTGCCAACAGCCCGAATTCGGCGTCACATACGACCCTCCTCCCTTCCGCCGAGGCCTTGCCTACTCGGGCGGCCCATCGCATGGTACAGCCATGTCTTCGCAGACGTCACTAAACAGCACACTACAGACCCCACCCATACCCGGCCGTCGACGCGCACATAGTTTGTCTGCGAACGCGCCGAATGTCATCACCACCGATCGCGTGCGTCCCGACTGGGCGTCGAAACTCGCATCAGCGAGGAACCACCAAGCTCGAAGAGCTGCAGCGGCCACTGCCCTTCACACGGCTGCATTTCTCATGGGCGGAAACGAACAGAGATCGATTCTTCGCCCGGGTCGATTTGGCCGAAGGAACACTGGAAACAACGATTCAAATGCTAGTCCCAGCCCCAGCGGGCAGGGTCAAGCAGACGGTGCACAGGACGACGCGAGCGAGGGACCGGAACCTGGAGCTAGAGGATCTTCACGGAACGGTACAGGACGAAGGAGTCGCATGGACGAACTCGAGGAGATGATGTTTATGGAGGCTGTTCGTCTTTCTCTTGCTTCTGAAGAAGAACGCAAACGTAAGGAGGAAAAGGCTATTCGAAAGGAGACTAAGAGACGAGAGAAGGAGGAACGCAAAGCCGCCAAGAAGGGTGGAAATCCATACAGCGGAAGTGCAAGTGGTGCGAGCGCTAGTAGCTTGTCACTCGGAGGATTGGGTCGACGACGAGGCAACAGTACTGCCAGCAATCTCCGTGTTGAAGCTACAATGTCTAGGGCATCACACGCTTCGAGCACCCCGGACTCGCCAGCAGAACCCAAGGCTAAGGACGATGGGCCCGCTGGAAAAGGTAAGGGAGTGGATCGAGGTGCATCCGACAGCCAGGCTGGACCAACATCGTCATCGAGTTCTCTGCCACTACCGGCTGGACCTTCGCGTGGAGGATCACATCTTAGGCAGATGAGCAATGCCTCCTCCGTTGGGTCTTCAGTCAACGACAGTCCTGTTGGCACATACACAGGGCCCGACTACCTGGGCGGCGACTTGGGTCCTCGGTCTAGTGGACTGAGCCTCGGCGCCTACAGTGACGACGGAGAACGCGACGGTGGAAGCGCCGGATCCGAGCCCATGTTCAACTTTAGCAGTCTTGCTCAAATGGTCGGCGCCGATCTCGAAAACGGCCAGATGCGCCGCGACGAGGAGGGAGAGTCTCACGATACACATGGCCGACCACTCTCACAAGTGAAGGAGGATGAGAAGGAGGATGCAGAGGCAGAGCACGTCGAGGGTGTGACAACTGCCAAGACAGAAGTTGTGCCTAGTTCTCTCGCGGCTCCGGCTGTCATGATCACACCAGAAACTCCTGCGCCTGTGGATGAGGCAGAACATGAGGCTAAGCAACTCGGACATTCTGGCTTTACAACGGTGACGGGTCGACCTGCTACGGAACAGAGACACATTTAGATGGTATTTTGAAGCAAGAGAGGGATTTTGGGATGCATAGGCTTTTAAACATACGACGGACGGAAGAAGCGTTGTCGGGGAATGTACTTTGTATAAGAGCACCATGTGTAGTAGTCTATACAGATAACAGGCATGTATTATCTATGCCACGAGGATCACCACAATGCTCACTGGTATCAAATGTTTTATTCTTTACTTCGTGGTCCGTCTATGTCTTCTTGACTTCAACCTTGAACTTCTCCATCCACTCACTAAACTCATCACTCTCCCCCTGCCACCCAAGCTTGAGAACCTCACTCACACCAACCGCACTCTCAAAACAATCCTCCATGAGGCTATCGATCTCCTCCGCATCGAGCTCGTAGAACGCACCGGCCAAATCCCCGAATTTATGCGGCAACGTCTCGAGAACACTTGCTGCTCTGTCCAGCTTGGAGGGAATGTCGCCTGTGGTGGTGTCCTTGGGAAGTTTCTTGAAGCGCCGCTTGGAGAGGGCCTGGTACAGAAGGACGATCATTCGGAGGCGCTTGAGGGTTGAGTCGAGACGGGGACGGATCTTATCGGGGTCGGATTTGGGGATGGCGGAGGAGGAGTTCATGAGGTCGTCGAGCATTTCTTGATCCGTGAGTGAGGTATTGTTCATGTCGTCGGCCAGAGCATCAACATCATCTTCGTCATCCTCCTCCTCTTCTCCCCACTCCTTCAACTCCTCCATAACATCCTTAAGCGTATCCCTCCACTCCTCCGCCTTTCTCACATAAAAACCCCCAACCCCCAAATCCGCAAGCTTGACCACCTCATCACAAGCATCCCAAAGCTTACCCGTCAGTACCAAACTCCCCTTACTCCCACTCCTCTCCACAGACGGAATAACCTTGCCATCATCCGGAACACGCTTCAGCAAACCCCACAGCTCAACGAGGACTTTCTGACAGCGGTATGCTAATTCTTTCCGCACGACGCTGGTGTAGAGATCAGGGGTGCAGGCTTGCGCGGCGGTGGCGATGCCGGGGATGGGACCCTTTATGAGCTCGCGGACCACGGTGCTGATGGCGCTGGGGGTGAAGGGCTCGTTTATTATGAGGAGGGAGATCTTTGTGGAGTGGGCGCGGATGAGGAGGGATGTGTCGCGGGCGAGGGATAGGGCGTTTATGGAGGTTGTTTCGGGGGAGGAGGAGGAGGGTGTTGTTGGGGTGAGTGGATTGCGTTGGATAGTGGTGAGTGTTGATTGGAGCTGTTCGAGGAGGGTTGTGGCTGTTGCTATGAGTGTAGCGAGAGCCTTGCGAGACTCTTCATCGTTGGGGGCCATGTTGACTCGGATCAGCTGTGATATAAGGTAGTGTAGATGGTGATGATGCGTCGTAGTTTTGCTGGAGTTGGAGGGGTTTACTTTAGTTCTTCTTTTTTCTCGTCCCCCACCTTTAGTGCCCTTCCTCCCCCCAGGCACGGATTTACTTCCGCGTCTCAGATCCTCCCGAACATTTACCGTCCAGGGGAGCTTTTACAGTGGAGACCTCCCTCTGGAATGCTCCCCTGTCCCCCAAAGTCAGTTATAGCTGACCTGGCCAACTCCAACTCCAACCTCCAATTCCTCTTTCTGGAGCCATTACACAAGAACCACCAGAAACAATGCAACACCCGAATTCTCTGGCGCTTCTGGGCGCTATCTACGCTTTTACCCTGGCTGCTGCTGGCAGTGTGCCTAGAGGCGTTGGCCCAGAGTGTAAGAATGCCAACGATCGTGAAGTGAAGTGAAGCTTTGGGGGAGCTAACAGGTGGTTTTAGTTGCTTCTCACTACCAGGGCGATGAATTCTCCTGCATCACCAACGCAGCGATCAAATTGAGTCTTGACAGAGTCAACGATAACACGTGCGATTGTCCCGATGGCTCAGACGAACCAGGCACCGCTGCCTGCGCCAACCTCGACCCTCTCTCCCCCGAACAACCTCTGGCGGGCTCCATCTCCGGCACCACAAACACCACCAACGCCCTGCCCGGCTTCTGGTGCGAGAACAAGGGCCACATTGGCATGTACGTTCCGTTCCTCTACGTCAACGACGGCGTGTGCGACTACGAGCTCTGCTGCGATGGGTCAGAGGAGTACGGCAGTGTAGGCGGTGTCAAGTGCGAGAACAAATGTGCCGAGATCGGAAAGGAGTACAGACGCTTGGAGGATGAGAAGAAGAAGGCTTTGCAGAAGGCTGCGATGAAGAGGGGCAAGATGGTCAGCGAGGCGAAGGATCTGCGACAAAAGGTTGAGAAGAAGGTGGAGGATCTCAAGAAGGAGATTGCGGCGCTGGAGGTCAAGAAGGAGGAACTTGCGCAGAAGCACCGTGATGCTGAACAGCAAGATAAGGGAAAGGTTGTTCGTGAGGGTCCTGGCACTGGAAAGCTTGGTGTTCTTGTTGGTCTTGCAAAGACTCGCGTTAACGAGCTTAGGGATACGCTGGATAAGGTGGTTACCCAGCGTGATGCCCTCAAGGAGCGAGTCGGTGAACTTGAGGAGCTTTTGACAAAGTTCAAGACTGATTATAACCCCAACTTCAACGATGAGGGTGTCAAGGCGGCGATTCGGTCGTTTGAGGATTACTCGGCTCGTCGGGCGGAGAGCAAGGAGGAGGTTGTTAGCGATGAGGATGTTTTGAGTGTTCTCAAGGAGGATGGGGAGAATGCCGGTGTTAACTGGAGTGAGTTTGAGGAGGGCGAGGGAAGCGATACTGATATCCGTAAGTCAACTCTGCAACATAACAGTGTGTTCTTTGCTAACGAGTTAGTGTACAACTTTGAGGCTTACCTCCCCCCTCCCGTCCGAGCCTTCATCCACAACTCCCTCGACAACCTCCGCGTCTGGGCCATCACCAACGGCATCCTCGCCGACAACTCATCCCCCGGCAAAGAATCCACCCTCGTCCGCGCCGCCCGCGAAGCCGTCGACGCTGCCAATCGCGACCTCTCCGACAAAAAGTCCACTCTCTCCGTCGAACAAGCCGATCTCGACTTTGACTACGGTCCCGACGATATCTTCCGCGCCCTCAAAGATAAGTGTGTAACTCTCGAGGCGGGCGAGTACACCTACGAGCAATGCTGGCTCGGCAGCACGAAGCAAAAGTCCAAGAAGGGACACGGTCAAAGCAACATGGGAAATTTCAAACGCATTGATAGAGAAATGGCGGATGAAGAGGATAGGATCGATGGCAAGAGTCTGGGTAGGGGTGAGAGGATGGTGTTAAGGTATGAGGATGGTCAGCAGTGCTGGAATGGACCGCAGAGGAGAACGGATGTGTGGCTGGGATGTGCGGAGACGGAGGAGTTGTGGAGGGTCAGTGAGAGCGAGAAGTGCGTTTACAGGATGGAGATTGGCACGCCTGCTGCCTGTGACTTTTCGAGATGGGATGTTGGAAGCCAGCCCAAGAAGCCCAGATCTCGCGATGAGCTATAGACAGAGGAGCAGAGATGGGATAGAATGGTTTGTTGGGAACACACAATTTTGATTAAGATAGAAATACAACACGACTCGGGTTCAACGCTCGTATTATACATGCATGCGAATATTTTTGTAACGTCCAATGGAGAAAAAAACGTCCCTGATATCAACAACCCCCAACTCCCGCACCCTTGAAGCAAATCCCATTCCCTCCCAGCAACTCTCTCTTCTCTTCTCTGTAGAGAATTCTACCAGAAGCTGCACCATCCTATGTAGTGCTGGCACAGATTCTCCAGCTTCGTAGCCTCCATGATCAACTTGTTGACCTGCGCAATGACATCCAGCTCCTCGTTGTTCTTGAAGTCTCGACCTGTGAGTTTCTGCTGCACACGGTCCAGCACCTCCACCGCCCTCGCGTTCTGGCTCTCTACCTCTGGTGCGCCGCCGTTGGTCATGGCTTCACCCGCTGAACTGTTTGTTCGAGCACGTGCACGGGTTTGGATTGATGGTTCGGGGGCGTTGAGGAGTTCGGAGGGTGCGACGTCACTGTCGAGGATGGATTGACGACGGGCGCGGACGCCGCCGGGGACGGGCATGGCCGTGTCGTGGTCTGAGTTGAAGTTGGGGCCTGTTGGGGATGCAGCGTTTGTGAGACGCCATGTAAGGAGGGGATCATGGATGAACTGTGAATGTCAGTCAGTATGAGATGTATCAGTCTGGACAGGGGTTGACTTACCGCTTCGAGAACAGCCATGACGCTCTCTTTGTTGTCTCGAAGAACCCTCATCACGTTCTCGCATGTGATTCTAAAGCTACCCTCAATGTTGCTAACCTCCATAGCATAAGTCAGCATGCGAGTGAGTCGGAAAGGAACCCTCTCCGGGTATTTCTCTCTCTTCATCGCCACCTCGAAACAATCACCGAAATCGATGTGGATAATCTTTCCAGTGACGCGGTCAAGCATCAAGTTGGAAGGATGACGATCGCCCAGTCCCAGAATATATCCCACCATCGACATGACACCGAGAGAACGAGTGTAGTTAGTTCGTCTCTCAAGCCAAGCCTCAGAGGACTTTGACTTGAGCCAGAGAACACGGTACAGGTCCTGTCCCGTGGTGTTGTCGAGGGCATAACCAAACACCTCAACTTTCTGCATCAGGGTGAGGTTATCGTAGTCAGGCGCCATCTGGAGCATGATGCGGTGCTCGATGTTGAGCAGGATCTTGCGACTCTCACGATACTCCCTAATAAGAACGTGCAGGGTGTCGCTGTTGGGAACCCACCCGAGCAGACCGCTATTCTGCGAGAGCGGGATGGCTGGGTAGCGCTGGATGTTGAGATGGCGCTTGAAGCACTCCGAGTCGTGGGCTAGGAGCGTGTTGCACAGGCCGAACAGCTGCATAACTCGTTCGTCCTGGCGGATGTCCTCGTGGCCCTTCAGCAGGAACGCGTATGACTTGCCGTCGCTGCCGTTGACGTTGAGCTTTCGTGGACGTTGCTTAGAGTTGATAACACTAAACGTTGTGTCAAAGGACATTATCCTCACGATGGGCTGTCCGCTCTTGTATGTGCCTGGTACTGCCAGGTCCAGGTTCTTCGCGTTAAGAAGCTTGGGCGAGCAGTACGTCAACTCCAGGGTGGTCACCTGCGGTAGCTGCCTACTTATTCTGCGGAATACCTGATAATACAGGTCCCACGCCTGGTTCAGGTCGTTGACGTCTTGGCTTGTCTCGTACTGTCGGCACCAATCCTGCGCCTCTTTAAGATCGCGACCAAAAGCTTGTGCGAAAGAAATCTCGCGCAGAGTCTCGGGTCCACGCTCCAAAAGTTCGTGAAGGGGCGCCAGTGTTGCAAACATGCCTTCAATGTTGCTATCACCAAAGTACAACCGCGAAGCTTCCTCCAATCCCTCGTGCCAGAGCTCATGCCACAAGACAGCCACGCGGATCAGTTCGTGACTGACTGTGTCGGCTTGAGCGACCAGATTTGCGCTGTGCTGTCTCATGCTATCCATAATTTGAGCTGCAGAACGAGATCTACGCGTGTTCTGCCAAGATTTCATGGCGACAGTGAGAGGATAGACCAGAGCCTGAGGATGAGCTCGTCCGACATCTGCAAGAAGGTTGTGCACCGATTGCTGAACTCGCTTGTTAGGCTGGTTGATGCGGGCGATCAGTTGAGGAATGACTTCGAGCCATGTGTCGACGCTGACGTTAGCGAAGCCTTCAGTAACGGCCACGTTGACATCTGCGCTTCCACCATGGGTGAACCAGAGTGTCAATAATCGAAGCGTATCCTGTAGCGAGCTTCCCTGTGAAAGTGCAATGGATTTGAAGAAACCCTTGACAGCGGGAACCACGTGGTCAATTACCATACTGTGGTCTGTCTTCGACAAGTGTCCTTCATTCCCAGCTGTGAGTGTCTGCACAATCTCGAAGTTGGCCAGCGCCCAAGCATGCCAGGCCTTGTACCATCTAGGATTGTACTTGGTCGCCTGAGAGTAGGACAGGAGAATATCCTGAACCTGAGTGTACTGCCAATCATCCTTGTTGAGCGCAATCAGCCACTCTCCCTGTCGTAGATAGCACTTGGCCAGGAGCACTGTTTGGTCATACAGCGCGCGTGAAGTATGCGGGCTAATGAGGGTAGGATCCATCGGGTTCTGGAATCCATAGTCGCCAGTGATGTTGACATCGTTACCAGCTTGGGCAGCGAGGTGAGCCCTAGCAACTTCAAGACGATGCGCAGCATCGTTGGTGAACTTGCGCAGGCAATACAGCGTCTTCTCCGGAATGTTGCCCTTCTTGTTGACGGGCAGCTGCTGTCCAAGCTCCCACTGGTACTTGAGCACGGCATAGATGACCTGTGCGGCCGGCGCAGCTCTGGGGTTGGATGCTTGCTGTCGCTGCTCATTCCAGTAAGGAATTGCTGATATGAGAGGAGCGTCGGTTCCAATGAGCTGCTTGAGCGACTTCTCGGCCAGTCCCATTCGTCCAGACTTGCGGCAAAGGTTGGCAAACTTGATCCACATGTGCATGTTCTCCGTTGGCGCAATCACTATGGCCCGTAGCCTGAGCATGCGCTGCCAAACCTCGACGTTCCTCTGACAACCCTTCAGTCGAGTCTCCCAGGTTCGTCGCATGATAGCCTGCTTCTTCTCGTCACATTGCTTGTAGACGATGAGCTCCTCAAGCTCAGCAAGCATCTGTACTCGAACAACGACCTGGTATGCCCGGTTGTACGACTCACTAACCAACGCACTCAACTCGGTATCCAGGCCCTCGCGAGCTTGCTGAACGCACGCAATCGCCTCACGGAATTGGTTGCGATGGAGTGCCAGAATGGCACCAAAGAACGATCGATCGGGCGAGTATCTCTTCAGCGATGAAAGGTAGTTGTCCATGGAATCCCACTTATTCAGACCCCATGCAGCAGCCGTGGCAAGAGGAGCAATCATTCTCTGAACCTCAGGCGTAGAGTTGGCCCAAGTGCTACCAGTCAATGAAGCCAAAGCCTCCCACTCTCCCAAGGCATGCAAACAACGCATCTTACCCATGACGATGTCCACGGGAATCGCCTGGTCCTCAGGCACCTCCTCCTCACGCTTTTCATAAAACGCCAGCGCCTCTTCCCAACGCTCCAGCTTCTCGAACCAGGTCTCCCGCAGCTGGATGCCTTCCTTATACAGCTGAGCTTTGCGAAGAATACCGATAGCAGCATCGGACTGTTGGAGCTGATTGTTGATAACGATCAGGGCCTCGACTGCACCGCTGCTCTGGTCCTGCAGGAACTCGAGTTCCTTGTAGTGCAAGGCCTTTGCGTACGCGTGACAGCGAGCTGCCTCCCTACCGAGAACTCGAATGTCGATCGGCAAAGCCTTGTCGTCATGCTCCATAAACTCGGCGAGGTTGAGTAGGAGGCCAAGCAGATCGGGTGGCACGTTCTCCGATTTAATAGCGCTCTCAATGTTCTGGATCAGTTCGTCTTGGAACTGTTCGTAAAGCTCGCTCCAGCAAGATACGAACGCCGAGTTAAAGAGCTCTCGAGCCAGAGGTAGATACACGCTGGCGAGGCTGGCGCAAGCTCGGAGAGCATGGTTTGGTGATTCGGTAAGCAACGTTGTACTGAAGCGTCGCAGCCACTCTTGCCAATCCTCCTTTGTGGATTTGCCCTTGGTGTCCCAAGCAGCCTTCAAATGGATAGCATTCATCTCCAGCTTCTTGGTGCCTTGATCGGCAAAAGGAGTCTCGTCTGCGCCATCAGCAAAGCCAGCTCCGGAGCTCAGGTCCTGTGGCAACACCTCTCCCTTCTGAAGTTTGCTCACAAGTAGTTCGTAGTTAGAGTGTTGGATCTGGTGCTGATTGATGGTCTTGTTGACAGTACCCATGAAGTGTAGATAGTCTTTTCCCAGCTGTTGGATGAGCGCACAGAGCGTATCTAGAGCAGCGGTACGGAGGACAGGCTCGCCCATGTCCAAAACACGTGTAAGAGGGTGGATAATCTTCGCAGCGAAGTCGTTAAGGTTCACTTGGCGAGAAATCTTGCCGATCGTGTCGATGGCCTGCTTTCTGATGAATGTAGGTTGACCCTGCTTCTCGAAGGTCCTAACGATGACGGGAATGATGAGATGCATGTACTCTTCGGCGCTGGCGCCAAACACCAAGAAGGCGTGCATCACCCTCTCTGATGGCGTGCGTTTGGCGGAAGTATCCTTGTCGAGAACACCGAGCATCAGTGGTAGCAGCCCAGCCAGGTAAATCTTGAATTCGCCCTCAAGAGACCTCGAAATGGCCTCAACTAGGGACAAAATCGTAGTCTGTAGTGAAGGTGAGGTATGCCAGTACTCCTGCAGGATCTCGACAATTGAAGGCAGGTAATTTCGTATGTGTTGTCGCACGATGCTGACAAGAGTGGCCAGTTGATTGAAGTACGACTCGAGTCTTGTAGAGGTCGCCGATCGGATGACCTGTAGGAATGCGGGTATGATTCTATCAAGGAAGGATACACACTCCAAGCCAAGTGTGCGGAAGATGTTCATGATGGCTTCAATCACGGCGGCGTGGTGCTGGACCAACGAAGAGTCCTTCAGGATCTGGAGAAGGGCATTAATCACAACAGTCGGGAAGTACTCTTTGTTAGAGGGTGTCAATCCGGTCATCATGAGAGAAATGTCTGTTAGTTGGTTGGCCTCGCCGCGTCGGGAATCGGGTGTTCGTTCCTCGGCCTGATCTGGTGTCAATAGTTGCTTCAATTTTCGCCATTTCGCTAGATTTACCTGGTGTTTGTAAGGATCGAGAGCGCCAAGAATACCCATCAGTTTGATCGTCTCCTGTCGCAAGGGCACTTGTTGTCCTTCGGTTCGGATGATGCTCTGCAAAATCTCGAGCAGCTGTGGGTATTCGATGTATGGTTGGATGACGTATCCTGAATTGCTTGCAAGCTGTCCCAGAGCATGTAGAGCGGCACCTCGTTTTGCGTTGGAGCTCTGATCTTGTAGCGCATCAAGAATGATTGGCATCAATCGATCCTTGTACGGCATCATATCCTCACCACCCACAGTCGCAAGCTCACCAATGGCCTTGAGAATAGTAGCAGCAACAGAGGGGTTGCTGTCCTTGGCTTTGGGGAGAAGTACTGAAATCATGGGCTCGACATAAGGTTTGATGAGGGATTGCGCGTTTTGAACCAAGAGGCTCAGCAGCTTTGCGCTCTCCTCCTTGTTTCGGGCGACGTCGGAAAACTCCAGCTCAGTGAGCATCTGAATAAGAGTCTTTCGTAGTGAAGGAATGACATATGCTGGGTTGTACCTAGCCAAGCGACCGATAATAGAGATGGCGACTTCTCTGATCGAGAAGACCTCGTCGTTGAGCGCAAAGAATAAGATACGGATGTTTTCGGCCTTGGCCAAGTGTCTGTCAAATCGTTCGTCGAGAGCCGCCAGAACTGTCCGCCTGATATTCGGTTCAGGGTCTGAGACTCCGACTGTAAGAAGCTTCTCAATCACATCACCCACAACCTGAAGCGCATGGTAACTCGTCTGATTGACGATTGGATCGCGAACGTATAATTGGCAGCATGTCAAGGCCGCTGCCTCGCGAATTTCTGGATCCTCGTCTTCAACGTACTTGATCGCGACATCTCGGACAAACTCGTTCAGAACATGTCCCGAGAAATCGAAGCTCCCGAGAGTGTTGAGCGCCAACTTGACCTCAGCCCTTCGGTGCTCATAAGCATGGGGGTCTTTCGCGTCTTTGGGAATAATCGGGACTGAGCTGAGGGTATTTGGTTGTGGAGCGCCAAGCGGTTTGAACGGTTCGCCGCAGAGAACTACGCTGAGCATATCAAGTAGTCTCTCCTGGATCGTCGGCTTGACGGGAGGAATGTAGAAGGCCATATCGACGAGAGCCTGTGTGAGCTTAGGGGTAAGATCGCACGCAAAGATAGGATCCAAGAGTGCCTCCATGTATTTGCTGAGGGTCTGGCCAACAGCGACGGCGAGACGACTAATGCAGTCGAAGACAGGGTCGACTGAACCTCTCTTGCGGGACTGGAGGCTGAGACCTTCGCGCACGTAGATCAAGACGCCATCGAGGTACGGAGCAATAGCGCTCTTCACCGAATTGGCTATGTTACCAATGGCAAGAAAAGCATCGTTGCGCTCCTTGTCCTTCTTCAACATGCCCGACAGGTATACCATGAACTTGTGCAGCCAAGTGTGCGCAAAGTCAGCTGGCGAGTAGCTGGCAAGATCTGGAATCAAAAGGACCACCGTCTTTCGAATGGTCGGATCTCTGTGGTCCTTGTGTTTGAAGACAATTTCGCAGGCTTCTTGGTAATGCTCCTGCATGTACATAGCTCCCTGCTCAAGCAGTTCCTTCAAGACCAGTAGCGAGCCGTGAATCGACTCGACAGTGTTCACCTTGAGACCGGATCTCGCTTCATTATATATCTTGTCCATCCATAGTTGCTTCATATCCTGGTCTCGTTCACGAAGGATACGGAAACAGGCGCTAACTGTTTCTGCTGATGTTGCCCGAATAAGCTGTCGAGGGTCTCGGAGTCCTATCCAGATCCAGTCGAAGATTGTCGGTATATATTGGTACATCAGCGTCGGGGCACTACGGGCCAGTTCGCGGAGAACGAGGACAGCGCTATATCTTCGTTCTTCGATGCGGTCGTTCTGTAGCCACTCAAGAGCGGTATTAACCTCTGAGTCCACCACTTCTGATATCATCGCGCCGCCGGGTCGGCATAGTTTGCCGAGCGCAATCGCTGCCGGTTGCATAGGATTGATGTCCTTGCCTCGAAGAATGGTCTTGAGGTTCTGTGTGAAACGCGTGTATTTGACGCCGACGTCGACGCCGTCGAAATCGATGAGCGCATCGAGGGCATAGATGCCTCCGAGTCGCTCGGACGAGTCGTTGCCATGTGTAATGAGCTGTGTGATCTTGTTGTTGACAGCATTGTAGAAAGCCTGGAATTGCTCGGGGCTGAGGTCTCGATGGCAGACAGCTACAAGCTCGCGAAGCTGGACGGCGGATCGTTTTCGCAAATCATCGCTCGTTCTGTGGGAATATTAGACTCCTTTGCCCTACCATACCGTCATATGGTGGAACCGACCTTGATTTTAGAGCGCGGGAGATGTTGTCCAGCCGATCCAGGGCGACCTGCTGTGCTTGCGCCATGATGCCGTCGCGGCACTGGTGTGAGAGCGATCAACGTCGCATGTACTTGAATATCGAGCGCTCGATCGAGGTCGGGCGTTTTCGTGGAGGAGCGTACGAGTTGGAGGGGGAGATCGTAATTAAGCTCCAAGCGAGGCAGCGCGTGCACGTGTTGCTTGTTGGGGAGGTGGTCGATACGTTTCCAAAATACAAATATTGAGAGGAGACGCTCAGTTTAGTTGAGCGCCTTCGAGGGTAACGACCGGGGTGGTATTAAGAAAGGTGCATAGCACCGGGGAGGTTGAAGTTGAAGGTTGATGAGCTTGGGTCGGGCGGAGGTCATTAGATGGATCAAGTTTGGAAATGGCGGGCCAGCAGTGGAGCGCTAACAAGGTGTCATTACAGTGCTAATACTGCTCAGTGATATTCAAGCAGCTTCTTTACAAAAATCATTCAAGAGAGGAACCACCTACTTAAAACGAGTCACAACGACTCAGATGCATGAATACATATTAATGTCCGTCACTGGGCTTTATTAGTGATTGTACGAAGCAGATCGTTGAGATTGCGGCTGCAAACGGTACCGTGCAATTCAAGTGTCACACTGTCCCCCTACTTCAAGCTTGCATCGGCCTTATCCTTATCGATAAGCGCCATCTCGACTGAATTCGAGGAATCGCCTCGGTCTCCAAGAACCCTCAACTTATTCATCCACATACACCTCTCCCACGCCCATTTCTCTTCTCGTACTGTCAATTCTTGTCACAGCGGACCCCGAATCACTGCTTCGATAGCACCTACCGCATCCATCACTTTCGACGATTACGCGACATCGGCAATTCATCAATCATGGGTAACGACGGCGGCTCCATCCCCAAGCGCCGCGAGCTCGTCAAGAATGCGGCGCGCGCTCCTACAACATCCGAACTCAAAGCGACAGCCCTTGAATCACTCTCTCACGCGTGGGCTCACTGCGCCCTCAGCGGCGAATTCCTCGATGTCGATACTCTTGTCTCTGACTGGCGCGGGCGTCTGTACAATTACGAAGCGATCATTAAAGGCCTTATGCCCTCCGATGAACCAGTTGACGTCACCCCCGCGAGCTTGGGTATCAAGTCACTACGAGATGTGGCGAAGCTGAAGGTTTCCAAGAACGGCGATAAGTGGGTGTGCCCCATCTCCATGAAGGAGCTTGGCCCTGCTGTCAAGTCTGTGTACTTGGTACCCTGCGGACATGTCTTTGCCGATGTCGCTATGAAGGAGATCCAAGAAAAGGCATGCCCAGAGTGCGGCGCCGAATTTGAGCAAGACAACATCATTCCGCTTCTTGCAAACGCTGAAGCGGATATCGAGCGATTGGAGAAGCGAATCGAGAACCTTAAGGGCCAAGGGCTTACACATACCCTGAAGAAGGATAAGTCGGAAAAGAAGAAGAAGCGCAAGGGCGATGATGTGGAGAAGGAAGACAAGGCTGCGAAAGATAAGATGCCAGACGATTCCAGGATCAGTGGTATCAACAATGAATTTGCGGCATCGTTAACGGCAAGGGTATTGGCTGAGCAGGATGAGAGGAATAAGAGGAGAAGATTGGTGGCAGAGTCTGCCAGGCGAGAGACTGCTAGAGGTTGAGAATAAGCGTACAGCACATAATGATACCCAGAAATAATGACACCTGCATCAACAATGCTGTTTTCTTTGTGACTTCGATTGCACTCACTCAAGATTCGTCGTTCGTGATGGTCTCGCTAGCAATTTTGGATCCAAATTGAACGGAGAGACTACGAGCAATGAGTACTGTGCCTTACCACGCAAGAACAAACGAACCGTTATAAGTGAGATATCAATTCTAATAAAAAGAGCGTGTAGTGGAAGCATTCTCATCGGCCAGCCTCGTGAGTTGTCACGCGAACTTGTTGTATTGGCTATTCATTTAGGGTAGCTGCTTCACTCCGGCACGAAGTTTGAGGAGGACACAGAAGACATGTCATTACCAAGAAAAAACATTGAACCTTACTTTTAAGAATAATCATTTTAGTAGTATACAACTTGGGAATTACTTATGAAGAACAAAAACATGATGTACTGTAACGTTGAAGTGTTGCACCTTGTAGGGAAGCAACAGCCAGCTTTCAAGAAATTCATCATTCGGTGCACAAAACAACGAAATCTATAAACAAACAAAACATGGGTATATAATACATAATAGCATATCCAGCAACCTCCATTTCAATCATGGCACTCATCAAATACTTCAACATCTCAAAAACTCCCTCGTGACCTTCCACGACATCTCCCCCGGCTCAGGATCTCTAAAGAACGTGACCCAAATACCACCATTTTCCGCCGGTCCAATAAGGGCATTCTTGATCCTTCTACTCTCCGAAACATCATACGGCGACTCAAGATTCGTGGATTTGAGCGCTGCAGAATCCAAGTGCTGGAGACCTTCAAGCGCTGCGGATATCGGCGACACAGGTTCGGGCGTAGGAGTAGGAGACGAACGACTCGAACCCAAACTGCACGGTGAACCAGAGAGGATTTCCTCAGGTGTTGGATCGGTGAACGACGGAGGAGGAGGGGGTAGACTTGGAGGTTGTGAGATGTCGACTTTGATCTTCTTGGGATCACAAGTAAACAAGTCGAATGCAGCGTTTGCTTCGGCGGATACTTCGCTCAAACCGCTGGGGCTCGGAGCGATGAAAGGATCCATTGTAAAGTCAAGATCGAGAGGGTAGTCGAACTCTGACTCCTCAATCTCGATGCTTCGCGCGGCGATGACGGCTGTTTCGCGTGCATGCCAGAGGTTCTCCCTGCGATTGCGCATTTGATTCCGCGTCAAGAGCTTCAGCGCTGCGCGACGAAGGAGCGGATGACGACACTTTATAGCTGTCCAGTACACAGGCGGTATAATCTCCGTTTCGAAGCTGAAGGGCTCGAGTTTCGCGTTGGAGGGGACAGAGCTGATGATGGTTGACGCAAGAGTGATGATGTTTGCAAAGTTGGGTATGAAATGGTCGAGCTTTATCTCGTCTGTGTCCAAGGCAGTGGAGACCCAGATGAGAGTTGACTGGTGATAAATGCGGAGGACGTTTAGTGAGTTTTCGAGAGAAGGAGACTGAGGGCTCATTGATGTTGTCACTGTGAAGGCGGCGTGCCAACGACTTAATTGTGAGAGAAGACGCTGCTGCTCATTTTGAAGCTTGCGAATCTCTTCTGGTTCGGTATTCGGATTGTAGATCGGAACTCGAGCGCTTGTGCTGAACTGCAGGGCATCATCTAGAAGAAGATAAAGCGCATACCGAGCTTCTTCAATGGTGGCGAACACCGCAGGCATGTCGGTCCAGCTGCGTAGATGTGCAGGAATAGGCGCTGGTCGACTACCAAAGAGAAAGCTGGAAAGACTCAGTCGCGCGTAGACAGGCACAAGAGAATGCTTAATCATCTCCATAGCCGGTGATCTCCCATCCCCAAGCGTAGAGAGAATATGCCGTCCCTGACAAATATGCATCTGCGCGGCTGTATCGCGATCAATCAAGAACTCAACACAAATAAACAACACACAAACCAGCAACGGCACAACAGACGGTTCACTCCTCTGTCCCCAATTCCTCAGCGACGTGATCGCATTCCCATACTCCTTAAACGCAAACCTCGTATCAATCTCTTTTAGGCTTCTACTCTTGACCTGAACGGCCTCGTGGAGACTGCTAATAGCGAGGATGGCGTGTCGAACAGCTGGTTCGGTGGAACTCATCTTGAGGACCACGCCGCCCCAGAAATTAGCATCGATGGGGCCGGAGAGGACTTTTGCAGTGCGTAGGCGGTAGTGGTCGAAGGCGCGGACTTCTTGGGGGGTGTTGAAGCCTGGTGCTGGGGAGAGGGATGTAGGCTCTGGGGAGGAGTTGGGGGAGGGACGGTAGCCGTCGCATTGACGACCTGTTTTGATGCATCGTAGACAATAAGGCTTGCCTTCTGTGGATTTGTTAGATGATTATACGATAGAGAAGTGATATTTGTTTACCATCGCATTTCACTTTGCGAATTCTATAGAATTGTTAGTGAATGATACACGTTAGAGAATGATTTACGAACTTGCAGGTGATGCAGCCAGTGCGAACCTTCTTACTCCCCTTACGACCCGAAGCCTTGGGCGGCGATTGCGACGGGAGTGAATACATGACTTCACTAGTAACGTAATTCTGTCTTAGGGCTGATGTTCAGTTGAGAAAGAGTCCGAGATCAAGAGTCCGAGCCCAAGAAATGAGAGGAGCTTCGTGGGTGAACGTGGTGCCTTTATTTGCTTGGGTGCCCGCTGTAATTGTAGGGGCGTTGGCTGAATCCTTCTCCCCCGCAGTGTTGATGATCCTTGCTTGATCTTGACGCTGTGCTTACAGAGCCCCTCGGCAGTGTATGGAGCTTGTTTGCTGGGGAGGATTCTAAATGGATCGGGGCGCAGCAGCTATGAGGATGAGGCGAAGCTGATTAAGGCTATAGCCGGGTAGCTATGATGATACTGTAGTGATTCATGATGGATATTTTCTGTTCTATTTATTGAAGAAGATAATAAATATTGCCTCTGATGTTGACTTGGTTAACGACGTGGGCAGCAAGACGATGGCTGTTATAGCAGATGTCGTTGGCATTGTCAAGTTGTGGATAAATTGGGTGTCAAACCATTCACTTTCATACTTAGAATGGCCAATACGCATAAAATTAAACTTGAGATGAAAAGTTAAAACTCGTAATTTAAAAAAAGAAGAAAGGAAGACCAACGGCTGTCAATATCCTCAACAACCATTCCTCTCAGATCAACCCCCAGCGCCTCAGCCTTACAGCAGACCCCACCAAAGCTCCAATCCTTCCACGCAACCTCCCTTCATCCCCAATTGGTCCGCTCGGACTCATATCTCGGACTTAGATCGTAGGCGCAGTCAGACGCTAAATCCTTCCAAAACAGTTCTTTTTCCTCATTTGGCTCGCACTCACTGTCCGAGATTAAAGCCAAGATGCTATATACGAAATATAGTGAGATTTTTCAGCCTTGAGGGCTGAGAGCATTTACGCATTGGAATGCGAGATTGGAAATAAGCTTTAGATGATGTGAGGTGTATATAAGTGAAGTCCCCAACGTATCAATCATGAGGGTTACATACAAATCATCCTTCGCTGATTTCTCATTCTTTTGATAATGCCCTCTCTATCTAAAATCGCAGCTATAGCTGCTGTGTCATTCACTCTCATCGACGCAAAAGCCTGTGCTCCCCTCGGCGCCGTCTTCCCAGCACCTCAATCCCCCTCCCAAAGCTCCCTCGTCAAAAAAGCAGCATCCCTTCTCAAAGCAGGTCTCGATGCTCAAATAGGCGCTTTATTCAACACTTCAGCTCTCTCCATTGGTGTCAAATCTCTTCATGAGGATGAGCCTTTGTTTACGTATCAGTGGACACCACCTAATCCCGGCGAGGGCACTGATAAGGTAGATGATGATACTGTCTTTCGAATTGCTAGTGGTTCCAAGCTTTTCACTGCTTTGGCGGCTCGTATTAGTGAGAAGATTGATTTGGAGGCTTCGGTGTTGAAGTATTTGCCTGAGTTGAATAAGACGGCTGGGGATGATGATATCTTTTCGTTGAAGTGGGAGGATATCACTGTTGGATCACTCGCTAGTCATCTTTCTGGTGTCGGTGTTGATAGTAAGTTACCCTTTCGCAATTAGCTTTCCAAATTAACCGTGAATAGTGGCACAGGATCTTGCCATCGTTGGCTCAGCACCATGGCAGCCATACGGTCTTCCCGAGGTTCCCAAGGGTAAAGGCCCTACCTGCTCTGGTCTTCCTGGAACTACTCCTTGCACCAGAAAGGATCTTCTTGAGCAGGTCAACCTTCGACCTCCGGTTTATGCACCCTTCACCAATCCCATTTACTCCAACGTTGGGCATGCTCTACTAGGTCTTGTCATCGAGGCTGCCGAGGACATGCCCTTTGAGGATGTCATCAAGCGTGATATTCTTGATGTTGTTGGTATGAAGCATACTTATGTCGACAAGACTCCTCCCACGGATGATCTCTTCATTCCTGAAGAGGAGCCAACCTGGAACGCTACTCTTGCTGTTTTCGACTCGTAAGTCAAATACTTTGATGGAATAGCTTTGACTGACTGTTTTAGTGCTGGTGGCATCTTCTCTTCTGTCTCTGATATGCTTCTCCTCGCCGACGGTATCCTCAGCAACAAGTTCCTCACACCCATTCAGACCCGCAAGTGGATGAAACCCGAGGCCAATACCGCTTCATGGGGCTACCAAGTCGGCGGTCCCTGGGAGATCCTCCGCAGCGACAACATAACCTCCGATGGCCGTCTCATCGATATCTACACCAAGAGCGGTGATCTAGGTCTCTACCACTCTCAAACCGTCCTCATTCCCGACTACGACATTGTCATCTCCATCATGTCCGGCGGTCTCGAAGCTACTGCAAACCCCTACGTCACCGGCACCATCCTCAGCAAAGTTCTCCAAAACCTCCTCCCCGCTATTGAAAAGGTTGGCCGTGATGATACAAAGGAGGCTTTTGCGGGTGACTACGAGGACAAGGAGACCAACTCAACCATTACATTCGCGATGGACCACGGCCCTGGTCTTAAGATCAAGAGCTGGCAGATCCGTGGTTTCGATGTTCTAAACAACATCGGAAACTACAACTTCAACGCCCTCGAGTCCAACGCCTCCACAGAGACTCCCTATGTTGACGCACGCATGTATCCCAGCAACCTGAACAAGAAAGGCCAAACAGTATGGCGCGCCGTATTCGACCGTACGAATTCTACCGCAGATGCAGAGTACGATAGTGAACTGTTCTTCAAAGACGGAACATGCCAGACCTGGTTCCAGCAAGATCGCATGGTATACGATTACCTGCCGTTGGATCTGTTTGTCTTTGTTGAGGGCGAGGGGGGTGTTAGTGAGGCTGTGAAGAGTCCCGCTTTCAATGTGACTTTGACAAAGGTACGACAACCCGCGGAGAAGAAGGCGGCTGATGATAAAAGTGCTGCTGATGAGATGAGAGTTGGAGGACTTGGTCTTACACTTGTGACTCTTGCGACGTTTATGAGCTTGTTCTAATAGTTTGCAGGTCAAGTCCGGTTCTAATTACTGAGGAAAGGGTTGGCGATTGATGCGGAATGGATAAGAATTTAATATTATGTATATATATTGGCTTTTATCATTCAACAATAAGACTCAATGTATTAATTGGAATACGCTGGATCTATTTGCATAGTCTCTAGTGATATTCACGTGCAAGTATTAGGTGGTTTCTATAGATGGCCATGGTGCGGGGACGGGAATAAGTTAGAGCCTCACGGCAGTCACCTCAAAACATATTACAGTACGCAAGCAGCATAGTTGCCTATCTAGTTCTATCAACTCTGACTCATACGGAGTGGCTTGAAACCGTCAAAAGGCTGCCTCCCTCTTCCCAAGCCCTGTGACATGGTCATAGCGGATCTCGAAATGTTGGATCGCCTCTAGCTTCCTGTTACGTGATTGGCTCTCGCGTATTCATGTCTTAAGATGGCAGGTCTGTGAACTCGGCGCATGCCATTCACGAAACCAGGCAGCAAGGCTCTAGATAGTTGCAAAGAAATAAAAAGGACTCCCAAGAGCTCAATTCTGTGTTCATAAGTTCAATTCCCACGATCTGATCATCTCAAAGCAATCGGCAAAACGCGGTCAAGATGGAAGACCAGCAAGACAGCATCATGAGCCAAGGCCTATTCATTGGCCTCTTGGAAATGATATTTCCAGGCATGACATATCTCCCCTACTTCGCCGCCTTCGCGTTCCTGATCAAGTACGCTCTTGAATCTTGGTCCGAATCAATCACTGCACGGTTCATCTCCACCGTTGAGATCCACGCCCAGGATGAAACGTATAATTATCTTATGAACTGGGTCTCGAGAAACAACATCTCCCAGGACAATTATCGTCTCCAAGCTTCCGCTTCACTGAACAACTCTTCCTTCAACTGGTCAGATGAGCAGGATGATAAACCTGACGTTGACGATGATGAGGAAGATGATCCCGTCGGCAGGCAGATCAATGAGATGCGGTCGAAATCATCGACATCATTGAATAATGCTAAGCCTCTGTACTGGACCCCTGCTTTTGGCACACACTTCTTTAGATATGAGGGTCGCATGTTGGCGTTTACTAGGTCGCTTGAGAGCACAAACTATACATCTACACCACGACAGCCTGAGAAACTGGCCATATCCTGCCTTGGCCGAGACGCCACGGTTCTCAAACGACTGCTCTATAACGCTCGCATAGACTTTTCCGAGAAGCAGAAGGGGAAGACTGGTATTTTTCGCGCCACCAAGCTCTACAGTGAAGATGAGTTGTCATGGACTCGCTGCATGTCTAAAGCAACGAGACCCATGTCCACAATCGCTCTAGATGAACATCTTAAGGAAAAGCTTGTCAAGGACCTTCGCCGGTACCTCGATCGTCAGACCAAGCACTGGTATGCGACAAGGGGCATACCATATCGTCGCGGATATCTCTTCTCAGGACCTCCCGGTACCGGCAAAACAAGCCTAACTCTGGCGGCAGCTGGTCTCATGGGTCTGGACATCTACATGGTCAATCTAAATTCCCCACGTATAAACGAGGATAGCCTTGCCTCTCTCTTTCAAAAGCTGCCGTATACGTGTATGGTCTTGCTTGAAGATATTGACGCTACAGGATTAGCTCAGAGACGTGGCGCAGACACAGCGACGATGGGATCTCAAGGACGAAAGAAGAAGAATGCAGAACGTCTCTCACTCTCAGGTCTGCTCAACATAATCGACGGTGCAGCAGCTCAAGAAGGACGCGTTCTCGTCATGACTTCAAATCACACCGAGAATATTGACCCAGCTCTTATTCGACCTGGCAGAATCGACTTTACGATCAACTTCCAGCTTGCTACGTCAGAAGCAGCCGAAGCTCTCTTCACTCAAATGTTCGACGCTCCGGATGTGGATCATGAATCAGAGAAGAAGGCGGTGAAATCGTTGCAGGACCAGGCGAGGGAGTTTAGGGATAAGATACCAAATCTTGCTCTTAGTCCTGCAGCTATTCAGGGATTCTTACTCACGCATCAGGAAGATCCTGATGGTGCTCTTGCTGCTGTTGATGATTGGGTGCAGGATGCTCTGAAGCAGAAGGATGCTGTCGCTGAAGAAGCTGTCGAGTCTGAGAAAGAAGCAACGGACTCTGAAGAGGATGAAGATAGCGATGCGGGTTCTGATACTTCCTATAAGAGATGAGAAGTGGTTGTAAATATACATAGGCAAATGAGAGAGTTTTGTAACTCAAAGCTATGTGCTCAATGTAATTGGTGTATTTAACCTTTAATTCCTATTTGCTCTGCATGGCTGAGGCGAAGTAGAAGACTGCCTTGGCGCTTACATGCATAACTGAAGGGGAATACGTCAACAGATACCAAAGGTATTTTATTGTAACCAATGAAGGCCTTACAAAATGAACATTAGGCTTTTCAACATGATGTTAGGCAGCAAGGCGTTCTGGCCAACCTGGGCATTCTTTCTCATTATCAACGCACCACGTTTAAAGCTTCTATGATTTTCCCCCAATATTCATCTCGTTATCGATTATGCCTCCAGACGCTCCGCCAGCCCCTGCGCTGTACCGACGCGATCTATATAATCGGGAAATACGTCTGGCTCTTATCTATAATGACAAGTGGCAAGATCCAATTTCGTGTGCCTTCAAGTACACCAAGCTCGAGAGTCGTGCCCCGCAATCTTATTCAGCGCTGTCCTACGTTTGGGGATCGTCCCGGGCCACGGAGACTATTCAAATCGATGGACATGACCATGATATCAGCATTAATCTCGCTTGTGCTATTCGTCATCTCAGGGAGGAGAGGAATTCTGTTCTGATTTGGATTGATGCTTTGGTGAGGACTTCTTTCTTGTCTTTGACTTAATATGTAAGATATTAATTAACTTTTATAGTGTATCAACCAATGCGATATTGGTGAAAGAAATTCCCAAGTTGCAATGATGCGTGACATTTACGCTTCTGCACAACAAGTTATTGTGTTCTTGGGTCATGGCTCTTACCATAGGATCCCTAAGAACTATGCAACAAAGTGTTTGCTCGCTCCCATACAATTCTCGAATGATGACCAGGATGGTTCTTTGATCACTCTGTTTAGCAATTCTTGGGAGACGATGTGCAGACAGGCAGAGTGGTATTCGTTTTGCACTATATGCGTCATACGAGCCCTATCAGACATTGATAGATATAGGGCAACGATTAAGTGTATTGCGGATGGAAAGGCTTCATCTCGGTTAAAGCTGTTTGAGCTTGTTCGACGATTCATCAACAGTCAATGGTGGCAACGTGTGTGGGTTATTCAGGAGGCCACAGTTACGTCTCAAATATCTGTTCAATACGGCAATGTCAAGGTGCCATGGGAAGTATTTGCACGGTCTGCAAACACGTGTGATAGCCTGGGCTGGGGTCGACAAGATACAGGGTCTGAGCTATTCATAGGCATTGAGAGAGAACACGCCAAAGTCCTGCCAGTGCTTTCAAAGCAGATATTCGAGATTGAACGACTACGTACGGAGTGGGCTGACGGAAAAGAGACTACCCTTTTGTCGCTTTTACAAGAGTTCTCAAGCCGCAAGGCCACCGATGACCGAGACAAAGTATTTGCTCTACTCGGCCTCGCAAAGGATATCAAAACAATCAAACCAAAATATTCACTGAGCACAGTCGAAGTCTATCGGAGCACCGTCACTGATCTGATCAAGCACAGTGGCTCGCTGATAGCCCTTTCCGGCGACATGAAAAGGAAAAACAGTGGCGGTATCCCATCCTGGATCCCCGATTGGAGTGTTGGAATGGAAGAGCCAGATCGTCGGCGCATGCAACTTGATGGATTGTACAAGCCTTTCCCGCGTTGGCGGATCGTATTGATCGACCACGAACTTGAGTACTGGGAGACTGTGACAATGGACATGCATAGCCTTTACGAAGAGATAGAAAGCGGGAAAAGGAGACTGATCCCAAAAGACATCATTGATGGTTTAATCTTCTACGAGAGGATTCTGACAAGAATTTATGGGTCAGCGCCGATGGATATCGACAGTCTCGATCCTCCAGAGGAACGGGCCATCCATCAGTGTGTATCAATCTATACGCGATTTCAGCACGATGGCTCGAACTTCTGGTACAGAACATCAATTGAGACAGTTATTCAAGCACACTTATCCCTACCAATGACACCATCTTTTGGAGAGTGGTACAGACTGGATATTCTCAGGTGCTGCTCCATGATTTACTGCAGAAGGACCCTTGACTGTTGGCTGAAGAAAGTAAAAGATCTCGAAACAGAGCGGTACTTAACAAATTGTTTATTCATATCGGACCAAGAGAAAGAGGAGATCGTGGCAAAGAATTGCGAGCCTCCCACTATCGAGACTCTCACATCTAGGGATGCTGCTAGGACGTGGATCGAAGGCATGCGCGAAAATTTTTATACAATCACAGAATACATCACAGACAAGGCTTTTGCTGAGATTTGCCGATCGAGGCCAATCTTGCAGGAGGCACTGTGTTCATTAACGTGGGAAGCGACTGTCGCCCTGAAGAACGACTCGACTTTGGACGCTTCTATGCCATTTTTTTTCAATCAAGGAACACTTGCCAATGGGGGGCTGCTAAGTCAACTTTCTCATCTAATGCGTGTGGCTTCACGTATTCTGAGCCTCTGGGCCCTACCTGGTGCATTTGAAGCAGTGCAACAGGCCAAAGATGCCTGCAGAAGCCTTTTAAACTTGCACTGCAACAGAAATCTCAGCTCCACTTATCATGACTATGCGGCGTTGTTTTCAAAAGCCTTTGTTTTCAGGGGCTCGGCGACGTGGATGCGGCATCTCAGAGATGACGACCAACCAAAGATGTCCCTCTACCACGATCACTTTCTGAAATTCAGGAGTGAGAAACAATATGAAGCATCCAGAGAGAGCAAAAATGTATTTCATATAAGCTCAAAGTTCATTGTTATTGTCGGCCAGTGTACTGAGAGGTTGCTCACCTGGGTTGATGCGGCCTCCCGCATTTTTACGATCAGTCAGTGGGTGCTAGTTGCGCAGAAGCTAATAGAGCCAGATTCTGCTGTGAGCTTTGTTAGAGCTCTTGTCGGAGACATATATGAGGAGTCACCTGGGAAGTTTCGTCGACTTGGTCAACCTGAGATCAGACTAGTGCAGAAGTGGTTTGTATCCTGCCTACTACCCCAGCTCTGTGATATGAATCCAGCGGTACATGACGAGTATTGGACAAGCCTTTTATCTACCGAAGTTGAGTCTGATATTAAGTTGTGTGACATGAAGTTATTCGACACGGAGATGAGGCTTACGACTGAAGGGAGGGTGTTTTTCATTACAGAGGACCACAGAATGGGATTTGGACCAGGATCAATGGCAGTAGGGGATGAGATAAGAATTTTGCCAGGTGGTAACAGCCCGTTTGTGTTGCGGCCGATTGGTAAGACCGGAATTAATTCGGAGCCTTCATATGAAGTTATTGGAGATTGTTTCTTTCTGTTGGACTCCCAGGAGAAGGATGACGGTGAGGATGGTCTACTACAAGGATGCCTTCCCGTGGAGATCCTGGGTGAGCTTCTTCCAACAGGTTATGAGTCTAATGATATTCTCTTGTTATAATAGTTTTGAAGTATATATATATATCCTATATCTCTTCCATGTCATTCGGATAGAAAACATGCTGAGAAGATTCTTTACGATCTTTGACATTTGCTCAGATTGAACAAAGAGGACATGACAATTCAAAATTCAGAAGACGTGCTAATTAAATAGGCATAGAAATCCCAAGTCGCTCAGTGAAAGGACTATTCCAGATACCCGTCGAGTTCATCTCCCCATAAACAGCCAACCACCTCTCCGACTCAGGATACATCTTTTCCAAATCTCCCTTCTTAACAGTATCCAAGTCCAACCCCCAATGAACCCTAACACCATCCCCCTCCTCCCCGTTACACAGCTCCTTTCTCATCAACTTCAACAGCTCCTCCCCAGTCTTGACCCCGAACAACATATCCATCTCAACCATCATCGTCGTCCTCCCCTGCTGCGGTGCCAAAAACGCACTGGACTCTTTAACAAACCTCAAAGCAAACGGCCCAGCTAAAAACCACTTCTTCTCACTAGCTGCTTTCTGGAACAGCGCAAGAATACGATCAACGATGGAGACTATATCCTTGTTGGCGTCGAAGGATAGTTCCATGGCGTAGGCTTTTACGTCGTCGACAGCGCCGATGTTGAGGACTTTGAAGCTCTTGTCGATGTAGTGCTTCACGGGGAGGCTCTTCATGGCGGTGGTGATTATGCCCGGGCTGTGGAGCGGCCAGCGGTTGAGGATCCAGACGAGGATGTCTTCGACCCAGTGGTGTTGGGCGAGAAGGCCAGCGAGCCAGTTGTCGAAACCACGACTGCCTTCGTGTTTTGTAGCGTTTGAGACTGTGCGAATGGTGGTGACGGCGACGTTTCGGCCGAGTGTCTCATAAGGGTTCAGGTCAATCTCGAAGTAGTGATTTTGCAAAGGTGCAGAAGCAAGACCACCTGCAAGTTGGGTCTTGTAGTCTTGCCAAGTTGTCAATGAGCGGACTTCGCTGAGAAAGAACGTGGGTACGACTTCAATGATATAAGAGTAGACAAGGCCCAGACAGCCCATCGAGATAAGTGCGGCTTGGAACCAATCATCGTCCTGCTTAAGTTCCTGAGCATCGCCCGGGACGAACTTGGCAGGATCAGTGATTCCATCCTTTGGCTCAATCTGATAAACTTTTCCAGTTTCTGAAACAAGGATGATAGCTCGAACAAGGCTGGCAAGATTTCCAGAATCTTTACCACTGCCATGGGTACCAGTCGTTATAGCTCCGACAAGAGTCTGTCCATCATACGCCCCCATAGTCGCGAGAGCTTTCCCCATCTTATCAAGCTGCGAGTTCAAATCTTTGATCGTGATTCCACTCTCAACAAGAACATGATCTGAAGCTTTAGGAGGCTCTTTCAAAGTCTCAGAGTTCAACTTCAAGAACTTGTTCATGCCATGAGGATCGAGTAGAATTCCATCAGTAGGACAAATGTTCGAGAAGGAATGTCCCGAGCCCACAGCTCTAACATTGAGTTTCTGTTCTCTGCCATCTTTAACAGCTTGAACAAGGTCTGGTAGCCCCTTGGGATAGCGCAAGAATTTGGGGGTGCATTTTTGTTGCCCGATGCAATTTTCCCATGTTGTTTTAGGGCCGGGTCGAGGTCTTGCAAACTCGTCGCGCGGAGACTTGGGGACTCCTTCGATAGAGTCCTTGAGATTCTTAATCTCTTGGAAGAGTTCACCGTTGAGGGATGGGTCGATTGTTCGACGGTGAATTTCTTCAGCGAGGGTAGTGTTTGTTCGATCATTGTCGAACTTCTGGACGAGCTCTGCTGCGGACAGATTCTGAAGATCCATGATGAAGTGAAGCAAATACAAAATAACTTGTAGAGGAACGATATAATTTTATTTATCGGGTCATTGCTGACACTTTATAGTGGTTTCCCGGCGCCATTTGCTCTAAGAATGTGAAGTGGTCGACTGAGACATATTGACCAAAGTTCCATTCTCATGGACGATATACGGCGACTACGCAGCCACAGTTGACTACGACTCGCACTCTAAAACGAGATACTGCAGAATCTATAGCTGGCTAGACCGTTATATGGGTCAGCTGCGTCGCTGAGAGTTTGAGCAGCTGAAAATCAATGCAAAGTTATCACATTCGAAGGCTTTTGATCACAAGCCAGTTCCAAGTCTAGCCGTTTAGAAATATTCAGCTTCCAAAGAGTTGTTTTTTCTCTGACCGTGTGGCTGCTGTTGGCCTAGCTTGGAACGGCTGAATAGCTCAGCTCGCCACATCGAGAACCCAGTGTCAGACAAGCACACCTCCAAGTCTCTGACTCTAACCCCCCAATAGAACAAGAAAAAGGGATCTAAGTAAGGCACATAGCCAAATATTGCGATCTTATCTTTTAGCTGGCCTAATGGCATCACCTGTATCCACAGCCAGGACTGGGAAGATAATATTGGTTCCATCGGGCGAGAAGCAATTCATCTTGGTTATCGAGATCATAGTCTCACCATTCGGACAAAATCATATACAAGAAGTATTAACCCACCAGGCCCAGCCCAGCCCAACCTCATTACTGCTGTCCATTAAACCCCGTGAACCCATTGACACCATTCCCCAACGTATCAAAACCAGGATATATCTGTCCCCAATTGACAAACTCCGTCTGCGGCGTCATGCCCCCCGTGGGAATAAGCTGCTCAGGCATAATCTGCGGATACATCACCCCATTATTCCAAGCCTGCACATCCGCCCCATCCATCCCCATCATCAGCCCCTCAAACCCCGTAGCAGGAACTATCTCATTTACCGTCTCAGGCACCTGACTTCCCCGCAACGCAGTCCTAACAGTCCTGACACTATCCCTATGCCCAAGCATAACACTCCCGCTCTCTTCAGATCCATCGTCCATTACAACGCCGGAATCGGGGCGGGGCATTATACCACGGGGCTTGCGGACGCTTTGTGTTGTTTGGGAGCGGAGGATGTCGTTCTTTTTGTTGCTGCGGTTTGTGTAGGGCATGCTTTGGGCGTTGGCGATGCATTGGTCTAGAGTCTCGATGAAGCATTGGTAGAATTTTGTGGAGAGGGTTTCGAGGGTGGCGGGGTTGGAGATTTTGTCAAGGAGGGAGTATTTGAGCTGGTCGAATGCTTCGCGGTACTTGGCTTCGACTTCGAAGTGTTCAATCACCGGTGTGTATTCTGCAAGAATAAGCATCTATCCTTGATAGCCACGAGTGACGAGTACTTACCATATGGTCGGACATCACTATCGTCATCATCGGGAAACACAATGTTCCAGATCTCCTTCCACTGAACCTCTGGTGAAGTACCACTCGCCCGCTTTCTGCTTAACAGCTTTGTGGCAGTCTGGGGATCGATACCACTCTCAGCATCAGCATCAGCAATGTCACACATATACTCCTTCGGCAAACGTTGATGATCACGTAGTTCTTTGCGCGTAGAAAAGTCGCGGCTACAGCGGTCGCAGACGAAAGCAGATGGATCATCGCGCTTGTGCTGTTTAACAATGTGTTGCCTTCAAAATGTCAGTAGGACTCTTGTAGAAGAGGAGGATTTGACCAACCTGAGCTCAGCGAACTTGGGGAAATAAGTCATCGCGCAGCTATGATGATCCCTCACATTGAACCGATGAGGATTCCTCTTTCGGAACGGACAACTTAATCGAAGATTCTCATCCTCTTTAGGATTCGGTCTCGAGCGCTTGGTCGGCAAGTATCCCGACCCTTCACCATCGCTAAACTCCTCACCGTCGTCTTCACGCCTCCCTTGCTTCTTCCTCTTTCCGCCCCGGCGATCGCCATTAGCGTCTTGCGAGGGTGTAGAGGAAGAGCTTGATGTTGACATTGTGTGCGACAATTGACCATCTGAAGCAGATTGCCAAATATGCTGACTTATGTTTTGGGTAAAGTTGGATACGAGGCTTTGGACCTTGTCTTGAGGGATTGAGACGTCATTAAGATCGACGCCGTAGATGACCTGAAGTGCGTAATTGAGCACCGAGTTTGCATCCTCTTGCGACACTTCTTCAGAATCGTCTTCATCATCATTAGAAACATCATCCGTGCGATGCGACTCTGTCGTAGGCGTAAGAACCCTCTCCTCTTTGATAAAGGACTCCGTACTGGGGCTGCGACCGTAAGCGACACGATCGCACGGAACCATCGGAACACTCACCTCTCAGGCCTAACCTCTTGCACAACAGGTCTCCCATGCGCCTCATTCAAATTCCTAATCTTGATGTCAAACTCAGGATATCCCGTAATAATCGCGTCCTCATCTTCATTAACAAAAGTCGAGCAAGTCCCACTAGACGGATTATGTCGATGGCAGATCCGACTCGCAGGCCTCGACCCATCCAGCGTCGCAGCAGCAAACTGCTCCTGGATCGAGCTCGCATACGTGGTACTTATCGGACTAGCCAGCGTAGAAAGCGAATGCGTCGTCGCAGAATCAGGCACATTCGCCGAAGAAATACTACTCATCGACGACTCGGTCGGCGATCTGAGACGAAAAGCCCCGGGGGTGAAGTGTAAGCTCTCAGGGACTTTTTTGCCATTTCGTTGGTTTAAAGAGGGGAATTTGGAGAGCGTTGCGTCTCGCATGCGCAGAGGAAGATGGTGAAGACCAGCTTCGCCGATGTGGTTATTATCTCCCATTTTTGCGATGCGCTTTTAAGAAAAAAGAAATGGAGTAGATTCTGGAGCCGTTAGGTTGTGTGCATAAAGATTGATGCCATTGAAGATGTTTCGGAACTTAAACTTACAGGGTGAGATTAAAGGGATATTTTATGCGAAGGGTTGTAATACAGATGAAACAAGCAAGGTCAAAGGAGTGTTGTTGACAGACGATTGAAAGAGTGGATTAACCCGGCAGGTTTGACAATAATTAAGTATGTATGATCGAGTGAGAGAAACAGAAGGGCATAAGCAGGCAGTGTTATATTCATGGAAACAGAAACAAGGGAGAGACCCCGTCGGACATCCGTTTCACCTCATCTCACTCCTCCCTCTCGCACAGGTTGCCTCGCCGGAAGCCTGCAGCCCAAAAGTCCTAGACTGTTGATCTAATTGGCAAGGCCGTTTTATTCTGGTCCACTGCGCTGGTATGAATGGGGTAAGACTCGAGATGATCCTTGATGACAGGGGTTTGTGATTCGCTCGTGATGGCCGTTGTTGCATGGGCTGTGTTGCTTGTCTTCCAGGCACCAGAAAATGAACTGATCAGCCCTATGGTCCTGGTTCTAGTGGTTCGCTCACGGGTCAGTGTTGGGGGCTGGCTGATGCCATCGTGTTCATTTCACCGTCCCCTAGGTTGAGTCTGACGTGCTGTCGCTTATCGAATGCAGATGATGTGGCGTTATCGCTTAAATCTGTGAGCAACAGTAACGACGCACAGCATAATGCAAGCAATTTACTCAATTAAACACGCTTTTAATGGCGCCCATCGAGGCTATGAGCTAGCTTCTGCCCCTCCATCATAAAAGCAGCTCAAACAGCACCTCACTCTCCAACCTTCAGAATCTCAGCAGCCCTCAAAACAGCCTTCGCACTCCTTTCAACCCACTCCTCAGCCTGCGTCAAATTCCCCTGATCCAAACTATCCTGCACCGCCGGGAAAACATCTGCACCATACCCACTATCCAACCCCGGCGCACTAACAACATTGTAAAATGAGAATCTACCCGGCAGCAATCCCTCGCTCGCGAAACCTCTACTGAAGGCTTTGTACGCTGAATTAACAGCACCCAACAGAACAGTATCGTTCAAGGCTACAGCTTGCTTGGCTAGCGTAGAGATGCGCTTTCCTGCTTCTTCAAAGGACGATACTGCCGAGGAGAGGGGCGTGAGGTCAAGGTCGTAAGAGGGGAAGCGGTCGGTGAGCTTTTCTTCGAGATCTTCGAAAATGTCACGAAGGGCGGTGCCGGCGTGAGTGAGATCAAAGGGGATGAGGGGATCGTCGGCGATGTGGTAGGTCAGGAGAGTCACGAATTGACCCATTGCTGCGTGGAGGTGGAAGCCTGGGTCTGCATATTCACTCATCCAGCGATGTGTATCGTAGAGACTGAATCATGTAAGTCATTACCATGGTAAGCAGAATGGAGATACTTACGTATGGTATGCGTAAACAGAATCTTTAGGACCAGGACCTCCAGCAATATCAAGCTGCAAACAGTTAGTCAAATCCCCATCTAGATCTCACCTTGCACTCACAGAAGTGATTCCGTTATGGTAGAAAGCAGCATAGTCACTTCCACTACCCATAGCAGGCAAAACACCCTCAGTCGCATTAAACCAAGCATCATACAGCGTCGGTCCAGCGCCATAACCCTCAGGGAAGATAATCTTCTTCATCGTCTCAATAGCAATAGTCTGGATCTCACCTGATCCAACAATCTCGGCTCTTGGACCAGAAACAGCAGTGTCGAGGTTGATATACGCAACTGTCTTTTCAATCAGTTCCGGAAGATGGTCCTCGACCCATTCGGTGCTGCCCATGAGACCAAACTCTTCAGCGTCCCACGAAGCTAGAATACTGCATTTGTTAGTCTTGAGCTTGGATTGGGTTGGAACGACTTACATTGTACGACGAGGCTTCCATCCGTTCTCGACGAGCTTACCAAAGGCCTTGGCCATCTCAATAAGCAACGCACCACCCGACACCGCATCCGCCGCACCACCAGCCGTCCACCCATCTCTATGATTACCAATAATGACATACTCATCCTCATTTGTGCCATTAATCGAAGCAATAACATCCCACGCCGGTTCAAGCCTCGTATCCATGATATTCACAAGATTGAGCGTAGCTCCTGGTGCAGGACCACTATGATACGTAACATTTGAAAATGCGCCCTTGTAGTTAGTCCTGTTCACTGTTTCGGCAGAGAGACCGTGGTTGTCGAGGGCGTGAAGAAGTTGAAGGCCGTCACGGGGGGAGATGGGGATTGATGGGATGGAAGGGCCGTAAGGGGTTATGTCGGCGCGGGGAGAGTCTTTGTGGGAGGCGTAGCCGATTGTTGAGGGGTCGCCGAAGGAGAGGGAGCCCCAGCGGGTGCTGCCTCTTTGGATGGAGGAGGGGTGACGAGCAGGGCCGTCTGAGATGTGTTAACATGTGCTGATATTGGAGGAGTGTGTATGATACTGACCTGGGTATGGCAGGTAACCGTTGGCTTCTGTGATCTCACCATCCTCAAGGGGATCGGTGTAGAGAATAGTTCCAATCATGCCGTGAGCCTGTCATAAATTAGTCTCCGGTTCTTCATGATCGAGAGACAGAAAATCACCTCAGCGTTCTTGATCTTGACTCCACGGTTCGCGCCGCCATACTGAGCCAGGGCAATCTTCCCCTTCAGCTCAACACCAAGATCCTTGAGCTTCTGATAATCCTCCCTCGAGCCACGCCTATCACTACCATTAGCCATGCCGGTGAAACCTCAAGGTCATACCCTTACCCCACGTAAACATATTCAGCATTGACCCTCCCACTACCAGAAAGCGCATGATACGCAACCTGCTCATTAGGATTTCTCGTCTGCTCATCAACATCCAACTTGTCCTCCAGCCTCTGGACCTCATGCACACTCCCATCAGGCCTCTTCAAACTAAGCGTACTCTCAATTGGCTCCGTATACGTGATCCAATACTCATCAATCCAAGACTCCCAACCTGCGTCGATCCACTTCTTCTGCGTCCACTCCGCTTGTGATCTGTTATGCCCTGCGAGACGATAGCCAGAGGTGTAGTAGAGGGACCAGTCTGAGATGGAGTTGTTATCGAAGGAATTAACGAGCAGAGTTTCGACTTCAGTGAGGACGGGAGGGAATTCTACGACATCGCGCTTGAGATGACGACTTTGAGAAGTCCGTGATGATCGACGGGCTCGAAGAGCGGAGAGTTCGTCTTTGTCGGGGAGACAAGCGTATACACACGCCGCAGCAACAAGACAAGCAGCCAAGTTCCTAACCATTTTCAACGTATTTCAGTGATCGTGACAAATCCCTCTACACCAGCAGAAACTATATCATATTTATACTACCCCTCAAAGCATCCTTGGCAAACCTCGTGCGGGGGATTTCGACTTACACCCAGTTACGATAAGCTAGCGCTTACACCGCATCTCTGAAAGAGGAATGTCAAGTTCACGAGAGCACAAAATTACCATGAGGATCACGATAAAATGTTGCGTCATACGACGAGGAATTGCTTGGCTCTGGTTGACCTTCCGTGTTGGGGCTTGATCACCGCGTAGCGTCGTATCATGATGATGCGGGGTTGAGGAACTTTTTTGATAGTCCGAGGATTCCGTGAGTTTATTGTGTTTAAGCTTGTTTTTTGAGGTGTTTATCGTGTGGGCTGGACCCGGTTTATGTTTATTGGTTATCTGGGTTGTTTATTAGGCTATTCTCGGTTGTTGAGAGGAACCTTTGACCAGCCCACTGGTCTATTGATATGCAGTGTTCAGCGCTCATTGACCAATGGAGATTAATGAAGTCATGATATAATTGAAGTTTCAAGGTCATTCAATGAAAGTGCTATCGCTATTTGTTCCTCTATTCAACGCCAGGCCATCGCCATAAATGTTCAACATGTTACACCTGTCCCATCCTTTGCTTTTGTTCCTCCCAGATATCCAATTTTACCAACCTTCCCCATACAATATCACCAACTATCTCATGACTTAGTTCCTAGGCTCAACAATCATGGGCCCAGCACCATGAGACTTCTCCTTACTCTCCCTCTCCTCCAGAGAACTTCCATCCTCCTCATCATCCGCCTTCTTGCTCTTCCTAAACAACCTCATGAACCTACCCCAACCCCTCGCCATGCAGTTATAAGCCCACACAAAAGGTGGCGCAAAGAAAAACACAACCTTTGCAAACCACTCATCAGGGAATATCCTAACCAGCACACCCCACGGCAGACTAAACGCCGCAATAAGGATAGAAATCGCCCACTGCACACCATTCAGACCATCAGTGTCAATGTCAAACACACGGCCTCCGATGAAGATGATTCCTATCTGGAGACCGATCATGATGGCGTTGATGAGGATGAAGAACAGGTTGCGGTGGATACCGACGAAGACGTTGAACTTGTTATCGAGACGACGGCAGTTGAGCTCGTTGAAGATCTGCATCCAGACGAACATGTTGAAGATGATGGTGTCGAGCTGGAGCTTTTCGGCGGCGATGGAGGTGTTGTAGCCGAGGATGGAGTCACCGGCGAAGTAGAGAACCAGGACGACGACGACTTGGAAGATGGACTGACCGATGATCATCTTCCACATCTGGGGTTGTTAGTGGCGAAGGCGAAAGGGAGGTGAGAGTTGACTTACGTTCATGGTGATGAGGGGGGCGGACTTGGGTTGGGGAGGTCGGTCGAGGATAGAGTCAGTGGGAGGATCGGTGGCCAAAGCGAGGGCAGCCATGGTGTCCATGATAAGGTTGATCTGCAAAGGTTAGTAACACGAAGACGTCCAAAGATGATTATGACTTACCCAGAGAAGTTGGACTGCCTTGAGAATAGGCTCCATCTTATCGTCATACATGGATGTGACGAAAGACAACAGAACGGCGGTGATGTTGACGGTGATTTGGAACTTCACAAGTTAGTAAGAATTCAACTTCATTACTGGAAAGTGAAAACATACCTGTAAGAACTTCTGCACCGCATCATTGACAGCACGCCCCCACTTCAGCGCAGTAATGATAGAAGCAAAGTTATCATCCATAAGGATAATCTCAGACGCCTCCTTCGCAACCTCTGTCCCCGAAATACCCATAGAGAATCCGATATCCGCGGCCTTAAGAGCAGGTGCATCGTTAGTACCATCGCCAGTCACAGCGACTGTTTCGCCCAAGACCTTGAGACGCGTAACAAGAATACGCTTGTCGTCAGGTGAAGAACGGGCCAGGACTTGAAGACGGGGGATAACTTTGTCAAGCTCTTCCTTGGAAAGCTTGCGGAAGTCAGGACCCTCCATGACGATGCCGTCGGTGAAGATACCGCACTCTGTGGCGATAGCTCGTGCTGTGACGAGGTTATCACCCGTAACCATGCGAGTAACGACGCCAGCGCGTCTGGCATTCTGCACAGCTTGAGGAACACCTTCTCGAACAGGATCTTGAATACCGACGATACCAAGAAGCGTCAAATCACCAAGATTCTCAAGATCAGGCATCTCCTCAAAATCCTTGTACACCAACCCAATAGTACGAAGCGACTTCCTCGCAAAGGCCATGATCGCATCATCAGCCGCCTTGCGATCCAAAGCCTCAACAGCACCAGTCGCCGGGTTAACCTCAGTAGAGCAGAAGCTAACCATGATCTCCGAAGCACCCTTGATGAGAACCCTGTATCCAGCCTGGACCTTAATCACAGCCAGCATGTACTTCTTGACGGAGTTGAAGGGCTCGATGAGGACGATTTGTTCGTTCGCTCGTGCTTCGGAGAGGGACTGCATTCCGAGATGGTCTTTGGCGAGTTGGAGCAGTGCGGTTTCAGTCTTGGAGCCGATGAAGGGGGCGTCGCCTTCGTTGGTGCCCTCGAAGGCGGTGGAGTTTATGGCGACGGATTGTGTGATGAGTTTGCGGGTTGAGGGGGAGAGGGTTGTTGCCCAGGCGGGGATGTCGGAGGTGAAGGTCGAGGAACCGAAACGGCCGGCGGTGACTGTCATTTTATTCGTGGTCTAAGATGTTAGAAGACGGCATTGTGCTGGGAGAGTATTACGTACCAAGGTTCCTGTCTTGTCGGAGCAAATGCAAGTCGCGTTACCCATGGTCTCACACGCTCTGAGGACACGAACGAGGTTGTTCTCCTTCAAGAGACGTGTCGTCGCAAAGGCAAGCGCAAGAGTGACAGCCAGAGGCAAACCCTCAGGAACAGCGACAGCAATGATGGCAATAGCCACGACGAGAAGATCAACAAAAGTAGAAGCCTTCTCCTCAGCTGGTCTATCATCGCCAGGAAGAGAAGCACAGAAGCGGAAGAGCAGAATGAAGAACATGAGGAGTGAAGCACCACCACCAAGCTTGGCAATAGCGACGGCAAGACCTTCGAGTTTCTTCTGGAGAGGTGTAGACTCAATGTCTGTTCGGACAGACATCATGATCTTGCCGAAGCTGCTGTTGACACCGACGGAGGTAACAACAAAGGTACCCATGCCCTCAAGGACACGAGATCCAGAGATGATGAAAGGATCAGGCTCCTTAGTGCGCATAGGGTCGTCGACGAAGCACTTCGCGCCAGGCGTCTTCTTCAAGGCGTCAGATTCGCCAGTGACAGTCGACTCGTCGCATTTGACGTTGTGGCCATCGATGAAGATACCATCAGCGGGGATCAAATCACCAGGCTCAAGGTTCAAAACATCGCCAACAACGACATCAGCGACATTGACAAGCATTGACTTGCCAGATCTGACAACCTTGACCTCACGATCATCCTTCTTGGTGTTGAGCTTCACAAACGCCTTTTCTTTCTGCCAATCGTTATGCGAAGCAACAACCACAACGATGAGAACAGCGCCTAGAATCGCAACGCCCTCAACCCAATCAACGGGCGTAGGATCGCCAGGCTGATGCTTTACACCAAAAGTTTCATACAAACCAAGTGCAAGAGAAATAGTACCGGCAACAGTCAACATGATCAGCACCGCTTCCTGGAACGTAATCCATGCCAATCGCCAAATAGACTTTGGTTTCTTGGCTGGAAGCTGATTGCGACCAAAGACTTTGATACGTGGACAGTTCTGGTTATTCAGCTCATCGACGCTGAGACCAGCTTTCAGATCAACATTGAGACTGCGCGCCAAGCCCGGCAGCCCGCCGAGCCCCTTGAGGACATCGAGGGACTTGGGGTCGAGCAATTGGTTCAGGACCTCAGGGCTATGATTGAAGGGATTGTTGGGGTCGTGAGGGAAGCGCTTCTCGTTGCCAGCATCGAGATATTGGGGAATTTCAGCGGTGTTAATGCTAGGAACAACGGTGGTGTCGCCGGCGGATGATATGGTGCCTACTTCGCTGATGGAGCGCTGGCGAGGATCCAGTAGGGCTTTGGGGTCAAGATGGCCAGACATTGTAGCGGCCCTTGACAGAATAGATATAGTAGAGGAATGATGTGAGCTCCAAACCAGTGAGCTGCGACGGGTGAGTCATGGTGCTTGAGGCCGTGGGTTTTTTTTCACTTTATATCTAATGTGCATCACCTAGCTAACATCATTTTCCGTGTACACTTAAAAAGCTTAGTTTGAGAAGATACAAGGGGAGCTGTTGTCGGTTACCAACAAGAGGTGTACAGTCCCACCAATTAATCAACTCTAAAAGATCTGATAAACGGAACATTGGCTTATATCATCGGACAACGGAAGTCCGACATCTCAATGGAGCTAAGATCTGCGCCGGTCAGCAGGGGAGCTCTTTTCACCAGCCAATGATACCCAGTAAAAGCTGAGTGCGGTGGGTTATGTAATCGGAGACGGAAATGAATAGCTTGAGCTCTGACCATAGCTTGATCTTGTTTCTGCTGCATCTGCACTGCCTCCCTCGATGATACCGCCCAATCAAGCTTATTTAGTGACGGGTATGTGTTGTAATTATCAGATCCCCCCCGCAATATCACAACATCTCGCTTGTCGTTGTCATTACGTGAAGCAATTCCAGCGCTGATCCGATCGTACCCAGGACCAAGGTTTACGCTTAGGTTACAGCACTTTATGCTACCCTGTACCTTGGGAGGCCTGTTTTGACAGATCGAGATTTTCGGATTGGGATGAAACGTCGACTTGTCTGGATGCTTCAAGCTTATTCTGTCCTTTTCAACCACCTTTGCCTCTCAATTGCACTTTGAAGGGACACGCGCAGTAGATGTTCCCCTCTCAGGCCTCAGCGGTAAATGCGCCAGAGACAATCACTAACGATTTGATCTTGATCCCTGTCTCGCTAACACTATTCAGCAGATCCACGTGCCAACTGTACCGCTCACACTGGGTCTCTCTAACACCAACACATCACATTTCACTGCATTACACATGCATTTTCCGCCCCACGGAAACCCGCCTCTCCGTCAATCTCTCCCCGTCTCACTTCCGTCTCTCCGATTACACTTGCATTGCATCCCCCCTCGCAATGCCTCCCCGACGAGCCTGCGACACATGCTATAAGCGAAAGGTACAGTAATAACATGTTTTGTTTCCCTCCATGACATCAGACCACTATAATAACACTCTTTTATAGATTCAATGCCTGATCAAAACGCAGGGTGATCCGTGTGACTGGTGCGACAGCCAGGGGCTCACATGCACCTTTGATAGAGTGATCCAGAAGGACCCAAACAAAAGGTAAGCTTGTTTTTTTTTTTTTTTGACTGCTGTGACTGCCAAGGGGTGAACCGTTCCATTGGGTGCTTCAGACTGACGCTTTTAGAACTACTTCCGATGTCGTCCAG
This sequence comes from Fusarium verticillioides 7600, assembly GCF_000149555.1. Taxonomy (NCBI): domain Eukaryota; kingdom Fungi; phylum Ascomycota; class Sordariomycetes; order Hypocreales; family Nectriaceae; genus Fusarium; species Fusarium verticillioides. The sequence goes on along the minus strand of NC_031680.1, from coordinate 3,517,665 downwards.
GAACTATCACGTCGCGTGGAATCGCTCGAGGAGGCGCTTCAAACGGCTTTGACGAATAGCACAAACATGTCCATTGGAGGCCCCTCACCATGGTCTGAACCTACAAGTCTTCGTTTCACTTCGTCCCCAGTTACTCGTCAACCGGTGATAAGTCCGATTGGTGTATCGCCAACAATACGCTCCAAGGCCGTTTACAAATTATGTCGCTGCCACATCGGGACAAACTGGTATTTCAAGGGAATAGGCATTCTCTCAGCTCGCGGCTGGCAGTGGATCTCAGACGGTGCAGGGGAGCGCGTATTTCTCGAGAATTTCGACATTTTCGGCAATCCTGCGCCACCGCTTGGCCCTGTTTCATTTTCTGAAACGGCGAGGGTTCTGCCCCCTAGGGCTATCTGCGCGCATGTCGTTGAGTTATTTTTCAAGTCCAAAACAGCTGTTATCTTTCCATTTCTGGAGAGAGGCCTCTTTGAGGGGACGTTGAGCAGGGCGTTTGATGAGGGGGTTGGTGATTTGGGGAGGAGGGCGTCTGCTGAGGCTTGTCTCTGGGCCATGCTTGCTCTTATGGTGAGGACGACTGATGCTCAGCAGTTGGGGTTTTCCTTTGAGCCGAGGGATTGTGTTAATGAGGCCTCGAGGTTGTTGGGTGTTGTGAGTGGTATCACTAGCTTGGACAGTTTGCAGGGAACTCTTCTTCTGGTAAGTGGTATGATAACTGTCAAGATCGTGAATGAGGCTGATAAAATCAGTGGGCAAGTCAAAAGACCAGAGGACAATGCCACGAAGCAGCAGTCAGTTTCGCCAGCGCCTGTCGCATGGTATGTGATCTGGGCGGTCATTTCCCTCTGTCACGACCGGCAATCTTCCCCCAACACATCCCAACATTCGACGACCAAACAAGGCTTCACATCCGGAGATTATTCTGGATCTGCTATTGCTACGACAAGGACATGTCTTTGCGAACAGATAAACCACCACTACTAAATTCAGATCACTGCGATATGAGTGATGCCGAAGATCAGACACTATGGTATCATACTCTTCCGCGAGATACAAATCTCGCGAGAATCAAGGAAAACGCAAGCAACATTCTATGTTCTCCACGAGCCTTCAAGTACACGGAGGGTGAACTCCTTGCACATGTTCGACAGCTTGACGATGAGCTTGAAGAATGGCGCTTATCAATCAGTTCAAGCTATCGACCGCGGTTATCCATCTCATCAGATTTGGTGTTCGGAGTCCCTGCATCTCTGAGTGTGAGAGATCGGATGAAGGAGAGGACATATTTCATAAACCTGCAGCTCGATTACCTCTTCACCATCATCAACATCCACACCCTAGTTCGAAAATGTGGCGATTTCGAGGAGAATCTTCCAGATGATCTCCATAGCGTAGTTGAATCCAGCGCTGATCTTTCCATCGAGGCGAGTCGTTCCATCTTCCGAATCCTGGACCAAATAGTGGAACTCTGGGAAGAAGACGCGTTGTGGATGGTATCGCACTATGCGCCTATGGCTGCGATGCCACTTTTCATGAACATTCTTATTCACCCGCTTGGTTCTACGGCGGATGATGATCTGCATATCTTATCGTCGATAAGCAAAATCACACGGAAAATTCCTTCTGATAGGCTTCCGATGGAGGAGATTGAGCATATTCAGGAAATTAGTGAGTTTGTTATGGAGCTTGTGCGATTAAGTCACAGTGCGGCTTGGAAGGTCAAACGGGGAGAGAGAGAGCCTGATCTTGATATCATTCATACATAGCAGCACAAATGAAGAATACGGGACTGAATTTTTACTCGATTCTTAGCTGGCAGCTGGGAGGATTGTTACACGAGCTAGTGTACGTCCTTCATTTCACTACTGATATCAAGCACAAGCCATTACGTTTCAGATTGTAAGTCATATATTCTTGAGATACTATCCGTGATTGTACCATCGGCCAGTTCTTGCCAAGGCCCCAATACTGCATATGTGGATTTAACTGATGATTGACCGGATGGTTCCAGCTTGGCAATAATGAATGGGGTCTAGCAATGTGTCAGCCTCCGAACAAAGCGTATCTAATGAGACCACTTACTCAACACTTATCTTCACCGAACAGGGACCTACTCCTCACCCATAAGATGCGATAAATCCCGAGGACACTTCCGTCCACTGCAAATCCACTCCCCAGCAACCTTCTTACAAGAACACTGCCTCTTCTCCAACCCACTCTCCTCAGCGGGGAGACTTCTCGGACACTTGGGACCACCGCACAACCACTCATCTCCAACCTTGTGGCACGAACACTGTCTCTTCTCAAGCTTGTTCTCCTCGGGAAGATCGCGGGGACACTTGGGCCCGCCGCAGAGCCACTCGTCGCCGATCTTGTGGCATGAGCACTGGCGGGGGATGAGATCGCGCTTGACTTTGTCGTAGCACTTTGTGCCGGTGCAGATCCAGTCGTCGCCGACTTTCTTGCAGACGCAGGCGCGGGCTTGGATGTCGCTTGGTGAGGAGGGGGCGGCGACGGTGAGGGTTGCGAAGAGGGCGACTGCGAGGGGGAGGAACTTCATTTTGGCGGTTGATGAGTTGTGAGAAGAGAAGATATTCGTTATGGGTTTGTTTGATGGTTTTGAGTTGAGAGGAACTGATACTCAAAGGCTAGAGTCTTAATCTTTTATACTTGAATCTTCATGATCAACACAACGATATCTCCACCTCCACAGTGAACGCGATAGCCCGATCAAAAGATCCTAGCAAGATACATCCAAAATAAGCTCCCTCAACACATTTTCGGAAGTTGGTCCATCGATAAGTCTGGCACTTTTGCTCCCCGTGCTCCTTTCGACTAGGATCTAGACCCAAAGTGGAAGGTGAAGCAACGTCAACCCGCCTCTGCATTCACTGTTACCATAACATTGGCTCTGCATTTCCTCGTAACCATGGTATTGGAGATGCTCAGCGTCGTATCTGATTAGTATCGACTGATCGAGACTAAGTTGGGGGCCGAACGTGAGGTTATTCACGATGGTGTTAGTGGCGGGTTTGATTCTAGGCTGATGGGATTTATGTTGCCAAGGAATCCTTCGGCGGGAAGAGAATTGGGACTAAACGAAAACTACAGAAGTTCTTCTGCTGACCAAGACTTTTGTCTGAATCAATTGAGAAGGTAGTATTTGCATCTGACACAAGCAATTCTGGATATCAGCTACGGGGGCGATTTGATCATCAGCGGCAAAGAAGTTCAGGACATGAAGCAATACTCTCTCTCTCAGTCTAAGTAAGAAACCATCTGTCAATTCAGCAAGATTACGCCCGAGAGGTGATTGGCAACGCACATAACAGTACCTAGAAATCTATAGACAAAGCTGCTTTAGAGGTTGAATGATGCTTAAATATCATAAGCTTAAGGTATCAATCAAATGATACAACTAAAAACAAGCTTGATACGCATCTCTATCTACGCGCACGATCCGCATCGTAATCCAACCTGCCATACCAAATACGGAAAAGGGTCGATTCGGAAACGCACAACAGTTCCCGTTGACTGACAGGGTTCACAGTCGCGATTGGCTGGCAGGCGAGACAGAACGGGCCCTCGGGCTAATACTGATGATCCTGCAGATTGAGAGACAGGGCTTATATCTGTGACACCTTGTAGTCGGCCGCTGCTGTACTGAGCAATGCCGATATCTTTAGATCAGATGACCCTTATGCCATGTTGATAGCAATTGGTTCTGGTACAATTAGAAGGCAATGCTATCAATGAGATGCATGTTTCTTGAGCATTGGAAATGAATACGGCAACTTTGATATCTTGCGATACAAGGGTGGGGTCGCATGCGATCTCCCTGATTATATATTCCAATTATTCTATAACGCTGTTGTCTATGTATCCAAAAACTCCGTATTCTCATCACAGCTGGCCACTAGTCGTGAAAGCATCTCCACTGCTCGTATCAATCTCGACGTAGGAGTTTTCTGGTATCGCCATGCCAAAAGAGTACTGCGAGTAAGAGTCGTCACCAGCTTGGACACCAACAGTCGGGTGGTCAACAGCATAAGTGCGATAGTACACGAATCTCACCAACCCAGGATGATCTTTATACAAGCTAACGGTGAAGTGAACCGTGTCTGTGTAACCATCATCGCGTAGCGCACCCATGGTGTACTCAACAGTGAATGTCTGCCCCCTAGACGTCTGATGTACCTCGTACGAGATGCCTGAGTTGCAGACATCGGACATCATATACATATACTCAATCCAGTATGGAAAGATAGCCACCGATGGGTAGTATATAGTAAACGGCAGCTCGTAGTTACCCTCGTAGAAGTTGTCTGGGGCTACGAGGGTTAACATGCCGATTGTACTAACATAGACTGTGTTTGAGAGGTGGCCATATATGCCGACTGGGAAAGGGAGGTTAACGGTGTCGTATTCGTCCATGTGGAAATCTCCTGAGGTGAATAGAGGTGTTGGGTTTGCGAGGACGGTGGTTGGAGGAGGACAGCCGGTTGTGGTGGTGCCCGCTGCGGTAGTTGTCTCGGCAGTGGTGGTGGTGATCTCATCAGTGGTTGTAGTACTCTGTTCAGCCGTTGTTGTGCTTTCTTTAGCTGTTGTAGTACTTTCTATAGAAATTGTAGTGCTGCCCTCCACAGCAGCAGTGGTAGTAGTCGTTCCATCAGTTGTTGCACTGGTCTCCTTTGATGAAGCAACAGTGGCGGTAGTGCTGTCACCAGAAGTTGTTGTGCTCAGTCCAGATGTTTGAATGCTGGCTTTTGCTGAAGTTGCTACAGTGGTAGTGCTGTCCTCGGATGATGTAGTTCTGCCACCAGATGACGTTGTGACGGTTGTAGTGATGTCCCCAGATGTTGCAGTACTGTCTTCTGATGTTGTGATAGCAGAAGTACTATCCTTGGTCGTTGTACTGCCGTCTTCGGATGAAGTAGTGATAGGAGGGGTAGTCTCACCAGACCCTGTTGTTGTACTGACATCAGTCGTTGTAGTGCTATCTTCCGATGAAGTCGTGCCAGGTGAAGCACCACTCTCAGATGTAGTCGCGATAGTAGTCGTAGTGTCTTGATCACTGCTCGTTTTGTCTCCAGACGTTGTTGTAGCAGTACCTTCGGAAGAAGTCGTAATAGCAATGATACCTTCACTGGTTGCGGCAGTGTCGCTACCGGAGGTTGAGGTAGTATCATCTGTTGCTTGGGCTGTTGTACTGCCTTCTGAAGAAGATGTGATGCTATCAGTGGTTGTTGAGCTCTCATTAGTTGTCGTCGTGGTGTCCACAGATACAGATGTAGCGGTGTCCTTGGTCGTGATTGTTGTACTATCCACTGATGTTTGTGCTGTGCTCTCCTCCACAATAATTGTTGAACTATCTGTAGGCGATGTTTCAGTTGAGGTAGTGGTTGTGGCAACTGCACTACTAGTAGTTTCAGTCCCGGCTGTTGTCTTTGCGGTAGTTGCGGTGGTGTCGATAGCAGTTGAAGTTTTAGTGACTGCCCTAGCCTCCGTTGTATCGGTGGTGGTAGTGCTTCTAGCTGTCGATGGGATAGCGATACTCGCAGTATCATCAGCCATAGAAGTACTAACTTCAGGTACAGTCGTAGCCTCAGTAGCGAGGGTACTTGTCCCAATAGTATTTGAAGAAATTTCAATCTCTGTAGAGGACTTCGCACTGGTAGTGGCTGTATCGATGGCAATCGTAGTGGTTGTAACAGCACCAGCGACACTTGTCTCCGCGGTAGTAGCAGTCTCACTCTGGGCCGACGTTCTCCTCAAGACAGTTGTTTCAGAGCCTGTTGAGGACGACGTCGGGATAGATGTTATAGACTTTGAAGCAGTAGTCAAGACAGTAGAGCCTAATCGCCGTCAGTAAGACCTTTTACCTGACAATGAAGTTATTTCCAGTGGCTTGGCACTAGCTCAGCCAACTCAATATTGGCTTGAACTTACTGGCACGCGAGGTGACCGGTTTACACGGGCTTGCGACAACCGAATGCGCCACCAACAAGCCCAAAGCCACTGACGAAATTCCTTTGAAATGCATGGTGTTTAACGAGAGACTTGTAAACAAGCGCACTTGTAAAGACCGAGAGAGAGAGAGAGGTATGAAGCACCAGCCTAAAAGCAGATGAGAAAGGAAAAGAAAACAAAAAATGGGAACGAGAAGCATCTTCGTAGCCGAAGCCTTCCTACTCCGTACTCTCGCCCGTATTTCTCAGCTCATGATTCTTTTCTTTAATGAGAATCGATAGTCTGTTCAATAGTGTAGGACTAGCGGATTTAAACTGTCAGAAGCGAGGAAGCAATCTTAAAAGTTAAGCGAGAGACAAGCTTATATTTTGACAGCGTCGAAGTTAGTACGTTGATACTTGCAATAGAAAGAATAATATATGCTAGACTCATCTGCTTAATTACGATTACAAAAAATAACAACAGCCCCTAAATCCAACCGAGCCTCAAGCATCATTCAGTGCCGCGAGACGACGGCCAGTATAGAGAGTGGATCTTGCCGAGGCCCTGGCTAAAACATGCTGGGATCAGGCCGTTGGCCTTGTGGCTACAGGGATTGTTAGGCGAATATTGTAAGGGTCCAAGGGCTTTGGAAATTCCGACGATACCGAAGGGGACCTCGGAGTAGGAAGAGTCACGGCAAAGAACTTGGTTCCTACGTGCCCTAAACTATTAGAAAATATTCGTAGCGGGCCCAAGTTGTTAAGTAACCAAAAGTTGAGCTCTTCCGCTTTACTTATCCTGATCTGGGTTGGGATTTGGCTTAGAGAGTTAGGTGCCCGAGACATAAATAATAATTTGAGACTCCTTAATTTTTGAACTTCCTAGGAGGCTGTGACGTCTTTGAACCGCATCGATTAGATATCTCTAAGTCGAGATCTCAACCTAGATTTCTCGATGGCACTTTTACACAAGCGTCAGACATGCGAAAAGATGACGTTAATAAGTCAAGATGTACATTGGACTCATTTTCAACGCCCGCAATGTCGGGTTCATGAGTACCTAGGAATTGAGCCTCCGTGTTAGATGCAGAAAAGAAGGTTATATGTTAAGCTATTATGTATATAATATAATACAGTATGCAACAAGTCCAGCTGACAATTAAGCGCCAAGAGGTACTTTTACAGTGCTTACATCATGGCCTGTAGATCTCTGTGATCCCGGGCTTAGCCTAGGGTTACTGTTCACTAGACAATAGTGCGCTTATGCCTAAGGCGTTACTATCCTCGGGTCGCATCCAGCATTTGGTCTTGTTCCTTTCCCTTCATCTCATACTTTGCCCGGCGTCGACAGAATTTTGAACCTAGAGGGGCGCCCAGAGCAAGGTAGTGGAGAGTCCCATTTCGAGCTCATCATGCACCATTTCTGTGTTCTCTGTAGGGTCATCCTTGTGCCATGCCCATCTTCGCTACCAGGTAACCCTCCTAAGCGACTCGACTGGAAACAAGAAATCCGTGCTGGTTAGTTTCATTCTCAATCCGATTACTCGAGATCCTTACTCTATCACAGTCACGTCTCATGGAGGATTGTCAGCAGTGACCCTCACCGGTGTCGGCCATTCCGATGGGAGTGCTCTTTTGGCTAGTAGCGACCATGATACATTTTATATGAGCCCAGAACATGAATTGGCAAGGCACTACTTGAACTATTCACCACCGACTAGGATATGGACATTTGCTTTTCATGAAGCCTGCTGGCAGCTATTAAAACAAAAGGTTGCCTTGTCCAAAGATAGCCAGGCAGAGCCGCAACGTGTCGCAGAACTTTTATTCCGGCTGCTCAACTGTCTGCCATATGACCGCTTCAAAGTTCCTTGCCCAAACCATGACTTTGGCGGTGCCCTCAGATTCTGGAAGTCACCGTTGATTCTGCCAGAGTCCCGGAACTTTCTCCTGGCCGATCCTACCACGCTCGCTCTTGGGTCGGTGACCCAGGCAACCAAAGATGTTTCCGAACTGCCTCATACCACATCTAACTTTCAGGTTTCTGAGGATATACTCGCAAGGCTCTCGCCTGAAATTGTGCATTTCGTAATCGCCATGCTGGATTCAACAGACCTTTGCAACTTGCGACTTTCATCAAAGTTTGTATCGAGGATGGCCAGCCCTGACCTCTCCCGCAGGACTTCTGGAAAAGCCGCTTTTCAGCTGACAGAGAGATGGGCTTCTTTCCGTTCGATCACGAGCTTTGCCTACAGTCAAACTCCAAGCTCAATTGGCGAAGGCTTTACTTTTACTTGAAGTGTAATTTACGCGACGAGTCGGAAACTGGCCACATGCGCAACCGCCGCCGGATTTGGCTACGCCTCGATGTTGTGGCAAGATCGTTGATGCCACTTCTTAACCAGGATTTGTGTCTTCAAGACCGCCAAAGCGTGGAGAAGGATGTGATTTCACAACGATACGAGCTTGGGCAATTTGTACGGACCCCGATAATAGAAGATGCTCATAATTATCTTCCCAGTGAGATGGATGCACGATCTTTTGGATTTCAATGCATCATCTTGCGACCACAAAACGCGGACATCGGCTCAAGGATATCCCTGTCACGCATATTGTTCGACGGGGATTATTACATTTCTGGCATTAGGCTCTCCGAGCCTAGCGAATCCAACAGTTTTAAAGAGGTTTCTCGTGTTGGTTACATCATACCTCAGACAGAAATTCATGTATCTCTCGGCCCCAACCATTGCATGACCAGGCTGCGGGTCGCTGCCTCTGCAAGCGGTATAGTTGGTCTTAGTTTTTGCATCGACAACGGGACTGGTGCTATTGCTTGGAAAAGCATAGGCACTGTTACTGATCCTCCTGACGGTGTTGGTGTAGCGATTTTGGAGCCAAAAACTGATTCTCAGTTGTGTGGAGCAGTAATCGGTTTCGATGTAAGTTTGAGACTCTTCTCCAACCTAGTATCAGGTTAATGAGACATTCAGGCATGCAAAATTGTATCACTCCAGGTCCTTGAAGAAGGAATTCAAAGCACAGACATGCGAGTTGCTGCAATGAAAGTGCCAGGTACGCTGTCTGGGCTCTGGCATCCCAACAAGCCAGACACCTCCGTGTCTGGAGTCATTCATCCCTCTACACCCAAAGATCAGCAGACAGTCGCCCCGCCATATTTCTTGAATATGGACTTTGGGGGCCTTGGAGGAGCCTTGATTTCGCGTCTCAGTCGAATCATTGCTTTACACGATGACCAGTACGGATCCTCCAGAGGATTTACCTTTTCCTATATAGATGGTCGTACCAAGAGTTACGGTACGAGGTTGGTCATAAGTACTGCAGGCGATCGGTCTGCTTGTATTGAGCAATCGTTTTCTATAGATGGACCTGGGGGCGAGAGAATTGTTTCACTGGAAGTCGCACCGGACGCATCCTCAGAAAATGAGAACATCAGTATCATTAAGGTATAGTCTCTAACAATTTTCAACAGCTAACTATGGAACGAAAGCTAATCTACCTGTCGCATATCGTAGCTAATGACCAGCCATGACCGGACTTTGGAATTCCGAAGGACGTGTTTATCCTCGGTCGACGAAGTCGCGCATTCATGGCAAACAATTATCCCGCCTACCAGGATGCCCATTTCCGCAATACTTGCCAGAGTTCAGGTAGGCAGCACTTTTGGTTTGAGCATTCTCCTATCCGCATGACTGATCAGCCAACAACCATTATAGCTGCGTTCAGGGGTCCTACAGTCACTAGGTGTGCAGTATGAGACTCATTTGGCTGCTAATCCCTCGAAAGTACCCCTCACAACTACCAGTGCGGAACACAGTAGTCTGCATAGTTTCCGAATGGATGAAGGGACTGTGGAAAAGGCACCTAGTTCTCTTCGGCGCTCTGAGGGCTGCTTTACCTCAGTCATGCTAACCGGAGTACGGCGCATAGGCGTGTCAAAAGGGCTACCAGGACGAACACGGGAGTCTGATCACGTTGCCGGACTCTGCTTCGAGTTCTGGGGCTCACCACATCCTGTTAACATTGGCCAGTGGTATTGTGAAGTTGGCTACCTTTCTCTGAAGAAAGGCGAAAGGATATGCCAATTCACCTTCTGGCAAGAGCAAGAATCTTTGCCTGGTAACACTTCCAGAGAGAATGGAGGGAGAATCACTGGAATCAAGATCAATAAAACAGGGCCTGGACAGAGGGACATGGAGATTGTCCTTGGCGACAAACAAGAGATGCTCGCTTACTCGTTTACAGAGAATCCCTATGAGCGACTGGTAAGGGCACTACGGTCAAGAAAAACGTCGGAGTCGATGCTAGCATTCTAGAAGATGGGCCTAGCCTGGATTTTAAATCGCGAGTGCGATTACACTTATGTTCTCACAGAACCGTCAGAGCACTTCCCCCGGACGTCTCTGACCTTGAACAGCATGATGCACATGTGGCCAAACAGTCGCGCACCAGACAAACTGACTTGGCAGGTTGAGGACGAACAAGGCAAATTATGCACAGCCTCGCGAATTCATGCTGTCTTTTGCCCCAGCTCTGGAAAGCTCTCTGGCTTCATCTTCGAATACGGTACTGGCCAGATATCCAGGACTGCAGGATCCGCAGATGGTGTCAAAGCTTCTTTCAGTCTTGACAGCGAGGAATGGATAACCGGCATGGATTTACAACTTTGGAAAGAGAAAAGTGAAGTAGTGGTAAGCAAGTCACGTTTATTCAGTCTGATATTCAAAGATTCTTACGAGCCGTTAGTTCTATACAAGCACCGGCAGAGTAAACTCCCTGTCGGCTTCTGGTCTGTCCGACCAACCACGACAAAAGGACCCAGCAGATTACCAAATTTTCGAATTCAACCATCTTGAAAGTAGCAGGAAAGTTTCACGGGAGAGCTTGGATGAGAGTTCCGAGTTCAGTGGCGAGTGCGTTGGAATATGGGTGACGATGAAATGGTAGCCTCAATATGCAAAGATCGTCGAAGCCGCTGGCCCTATCACTGTTTTAGAAGGCGAGGGTCGACAGTAAGGCAACAAGTCCGGCATTGGAACTGTTTTTAGCGTAGCTGTTTGGCCCAATTTGCGAAAGCAAGCCAAGGACCTTAATTTCGTATTTCCATTTGCTATAGAATTCCTTAAATCGAGCGAGGGCTAAAGAAGATATCTTAATATTCTTACTACTTCCCTTAACTTAATACTAACATCTAATACTTAAAACTCTACTAAAATTGCCTTAATTTGATTATTACTAATAAAGATTTTTACTATTATATTTTAAATATTTAAATATAGCTAATTTATATTAAATAGCTTAGTTTTACTATTACTTTACTTTTTCTATTATTTAATTTAATAAGTCTCCTTATATCTTTCTATTTTCTTTTTTATTATTATTTAAAAGTAACCTATTAGTTATTTAAGTTTTAAATATTTTTCTTTTTTAATTACTTAAAAATACTAAAAAAGAATATATATAACTATTTTGAATATTAATTTATAATTTACTTAATTATTAAAGGGATAGTATATATTACATTACTTAAGATAGTAATGTAGCTATATTATAGTAATCCTAGTTACAGCCAGCAATGAATTGCTTTCCGTTCTTCTCGTATTCTATTGTACTAACTAACTGCAGTGCCGTTGATTGTTCGCAAAGCCAACGGTCGTGTATGGTTAGCTTAGCATCAGCCGCACGCCAGTCTCCTGCACCACCCTCCTCCAATGACTCGTCCCCTTCCCTCCTCCCGGCCCCCTCTTCCAGACCTCTCTCAGAACATCGATCCCACTCCTCACGCTTGCCAACCTATACCCCTCGACCTTCCTATACCACCCCCTAAACCTGTCCTGCAGACCCTTCTCGAAGGCCTCACTCCCCGCTATAAATGCCGGCCAGTACAAAGGGGCAGAGAGGATGCTGTTCTCCGACTTGATGGCCTCGATGGCTTCTATCGAGGATAGGACGAGGAGGATGTGGGTACGGAGGTAGTTGTGGTGCAGGTGGCGGATGTGTTGCGCAAAGTAGATTATGAGGGCGGAGTGGAAGGCGAGGGTGGTCTTTTGGATAATGAGTGCGCTGGGAGTTGTGTCTGAGTCGGAGGTAGAGGATGAGGCGGGTTCCCAGTCGATGATGTCGGATTCGAGCTGGTCGCATTGGTCGGAAAAGTGAGTTGATGGGCTGTTCGGTTGTTGTTGGCGAGACGTGGTGACTTGGTCGATGAGCTCGGTCGTTCGCGCAAGGAGGATGAGAAGGGCCTGAGGAACACCGTAGACGCATTCATACTCGCCTACTTGCTGGGCCTTTGGGGCAGTGACGTGGTTCAGCACTGACTTGGATTTCCCCGGAACTACGCCTTCGTCTTCGACTTTGTCCAGTAGACTGACGGATAGGGCGGTGCCAAAGTCAGCCTCGGGAGAGGGTGGAGATCCGTCGTGGTAGTCACAAGAGTTCCTGCAGGCCGTACTGTCATAGATGACGCGAAGGTAGAAGTATATGCGGTGAAGGGAGCGAGCTTTGGAGGAATACGTGGACTTGGTGGCTTTGACGTGGTTCATGAAGCGGAAGGCGCCGTCTAGATGGATGCCACAGGTGCTCGTATCTCCAGACATGACCTGTGCCCCCCTTGAAATCAGTATATGTGACAACATGATCCAGGTCATCCAGCGCGCAAAAGGCAACTCACATTGATGGTGATTTGCGACAGCATCGTAGCCAACAGTTCCTTATACTTGGGCCTGGACTGCGGCGTCGACCCTTCCACCGTTTCCTTCAACAACTTGATCGCCCTACCCCTAAACGTCACCGCATGCTACCTCGCAACCTATGCTCCATTTCTTCTCACACCCTGCTCTCGCGGATATCAATCTACCAGGTAGAACGCACTGATGCTCAGCAGCGCGATCCCGCAACGCCTCTCTGACCTTTGTCGAGGAGCCGTGTAGACTCAGCTGACCGGCGGACTGTAGGACGCGCGGGAGGTGGATGGTCTTCCATGGTGATTTCTCGTAGGAGATGACGCAGAAGAGGTGGACAACGCGGTGGACGTAGTGGTTGAGGAGGAAGCGTTCGAGGGTGGGCAGGGGGAGGGGCTCGGGGTTGTGGATGATGGTGTTGGAGGTGTCTTTCCACCAAAGTGCGCGGCCGTCTTGTTGTTGAGGGTGCTGGGAGGATGAGGTGTAGTAGTTGAATCTCTCAGGAGGCGCTGTTGTTATTGAAGTAGCGGGACTCTCGGGTGGCCGATCTCGAAGAATTACAGCTGTGTTATCTTGAATGCTATCTTCAAGAGTGATGGCTGCGCTCTCTTGATATGACGTGAGACTCACCGAGGCCTCATGAGCATGAAGAAGGGCCCCGAAACCAGTCAGGTTGAATGCAGGGACGGATGCATGTGGAAGATATTCCTCGTGACTTGATTCCGGCTCCCAAGAGTCAGCGAAAGAATTGCTAGATAAAGACGGCGGAGTATCCTCCGGAGGCGGTGCCGTGGCGTAGAACGGCAATGTACCGTCGTCTTGGTAGCCTTGTTCAGTATAGGATGGGTCAAAAACACCGAAGCTGGACAAGAAGAGCTGGCTGTGGTGTGAGTGATCCTTTTTACCCTGGAAGCTGTCGATCTGGCTAAAGATATCATCGAGCTCTGACAGCTGAAGAGCAGATTCTACATTTTCATCTGTGAATCAACGATGGTCAGCCTTGATGCTGAAATGTACTTCGTAGACTAGGTAGGTACCATAGTCGCGTGCACGTGTGAGCACTTACTGCAAATGACAAGACTTCGCTGAAGTCTTTGCTGGCCAGGGCCCAAGTCATCCTCAGATTGCCTACTCCCATCATGGCAATATCCGTGAGATGCAACTTCCAAAGGCATCCATCGCAGCCTCACCTCGTAGCCCTCACAGGAGAGCCGCTTGAGGCTGCACTGCACACACCTCGGCCGGGTTTCGTCGCACTTGACCTTTCGCGCGCGACACGTCCAGCACCCCGCGAAACTCTTGTGACGCCTTTTGCGCAGGGATGCTTGATCCATGGCTCTCGCTCTCTGGTTCAGACTGGACAGTCTCTGTGAATGCTGGCGATCAACAGGTGGGGGAACTCGAGAGAGGAAGTTCAAGGCGGTTGGTGTCGGTTATTGCGGAGTAATTGAGGACCGCTGGGGCCCTCCCTACCCAATATGTAGAAACGTGGTGATTAGAGGCTTCTCCGCAACCATTGACTTAGATAGACTACCCTTGTCGTCCAATGTTCTCCAGATTGGGTGCTACATAACGCAGACGCTTATCGTTGGAAGGAGGGAATTCTGCGGCCCGAGTCAGGCTTGCGCTGATAAGTTGTGGAGAACATAACGCAGCCCGAAGTCGGGGTGAGCTCCATGCCCCCTACCATTTACTGCACGCATTACGAAGGCTCTAAGCTAGCTACAGTAGGTAGCTAGCCTTAAGCAGTAAATCAAGGAAACTATGTGAACCATACATACATACCTATCTGCTATCTACTTCCCATTACGAGTGGAGGCCGTTGGTCACGATTAGGTAGCTCACATTCTAGAGTTCTGAGATGGTAGACAATGATTTGTCCTTGCTGATTGATATTTTGACTTGCATCGTGGCTCAAGATTTTCCTCCTGCTTCTTCTCTTTATTCCTGAATAACAACGACAACGACGATAAGGTTTCCAATCCGCATTACGCCAACTGTACAATACTACAGCTCAAAGAACAACCAAATTCAATCATGGCTGTCAAGGGAATTCCATTATGGCAGCAAAAGGCCGCTGAGGCAAGAGCCCATCGCGATGCCTCTCTAGCCAAGGTCGAGCCGCCGCTGAAGGGTGTACCCGCTGCCGAACAGCTGCCAAAGAACTCTCTGGAGCTGGTGCCTCAGGTCCTCACCCCGCGCGAGGTTGAGATCACAGAAAGCTACACCGTCACCGAGCTGCTCCAGATTCTTCGGGAGAGGATTATTTCGGTTGAAGAGGTCACGCGAGCTTTCTTGAGAAGAGCAGCGCTGGCCCAGGCTACGGTATGTTCTGCCAAATCGAAAGTCTACATGAGTATATTGTAATGGAAGCTGACGACGGGGGGAAACTCCAGACAAACTGCATTACTGAGCTCCTCTGGGATCAAGCTATCGCCCGCGCTAAACACCTAGACTCTGTACCCTCTCCCCAAGGTGCCCTCTTTGGCCTGCCTATCTCGACAAAGGAACACCTCGGTATGGTCGGCGAAAATGTTACGTCCAACGCTTCTTTCACTGCCTGGGTCGGCAAGCCCCACGGCTCAAACCTCCTGTTCGACAGCCTGTGGGCCGAGGGCTGTGTCTTCTTCGCCAGGACGACACAGCCACAGGCAATCATGCATCTGGAGACCGAGAGTAACGTGTACGGAAGGACGGTGCACCCGCTGAACAGGGAGTTGACACCTGGAGGGAGTTCGGGGGGAGAGTCGGCGTTACTGGGTATGAGGGGAAGTTTGTTGGTGAGTGAGCTGGCTTTTCCAAGAATCTTCGCCCTTGTATTGCCGTGAGACTGACTCTCTGGAAGGGTATTGGTGGTGATATTGGTGGCAGCATCCGACTCCCTGCTTCCAATACTGGCATCTACGGGTTCAAGTAAGTCGCCTTCCAAATCTGCCTTGTTAGGAAACTCCCACGGCTAATCATGCCCAGACCTTCGACGAAGAGAATCTCAACTTCCGGCCTTCGAGCCGCATACCTGGGCCGTGATACCATCGCTGGCTGCCCTGGCCCCATGACAGTAAGCCGTGACGGCCTCGAGCTCCTTATGCGCGTCGCCCTCGCAGCAAAGCCCTGGCGTGTAGATCCTCTTGTCACCTTTAAAGACTGGACACCCTACAAGTTCACGACCCCACCTAAGGTCGCTGTGCAATGGTGGGATGGCGTGGTGATGCCGCATCCGCCTATGACGAGAGCGCTCAGGGAGGTAGCGGCTGTATGTAGGAAGGCAGGGATGGAGGTCGTAGATTGGAACTGCGAGGGGTTAGATCATGGTAAGGCTTGGGAGATTGTGTCGGCTTTATATTGGCCGGACGGGGGTAAGGAGATGCTTGATGTTTTGGAAGAGACAGGAGAGCCGGCGTTGCCACTCACCAAGCATATTCTCCACGAGCAAGCGTCAGCAAAGAACCGAACATGTACTGAGATGATGGAGGTGAGTGATGCAGTTTCCCCGGAGCTTTGGTTGCCCAGCTGTTCACTCGGACTAACATTTCCTCTTCCCGCATAGCTCAACCGCGAGCGAGACTCGTACCGCGCCATGTACTGCAAAGCATGGTCCGCCACGGCAACGCCTACCTCCTGCGAGGTCGACGTGATCCTCTGCCCTCCATCCTTTGGCAGCGCGCCCCCCCACGAGCAATCCCGCTACTGGGGCTACACGTCGCAGTGGAACCTCCTGGACTACCCGGGCGCCGTGTTCCCCGTGACCAAGGTTGATCCTGCCGTCGATGTCAAGGACGAGGGGTACGTGCCCAAGAATGACATAGACCGGTTCGTGTGGGAGATGTACGATGGGGAGAGGATGAAGGGAAGCCCCGTGAATTTGCAAGTTGTGGGGAGGAGACAGGAAGAAGAGAAGGTGTTGGCTGCGCTGGAGGAAATTGAGCGTGCTATGGGGCGGAAGTGATGCGAATGGACGAAGGGGGAAAGTATATTGGTAGACTCGGAATTGTTTGATCTGTTCTTTGGTATATTTGAGCCTATTAACATTGCTGTCGATGACTACTCGAACTCTGTATTCACGATGCATCCCTTGTGTCTGACTCGTGCGTAAAGTCTCTCTAGGGTAGGCAGTGCCTCCGATGGCGGGATCAGCATCCATCCATCCATCCAGCGTGCTATCTTCAGACCCACCACCGCCAGAAATCAGTCAAGCCCTCGGGCTATTCCGTATCAATCTGATCCAATAAAACATTCTCCCGAACCAATAAAACCGATTGCATTATCATCATTCCCCCATGCACCCCGGACTCAAATAGGTATACTGGCGCCGCACCCACGGCCATGCATGGCCCCCCCCAGTCTTTACCAATTGAAATATAGCACCTCTGCTCCTTTTTGCCATTTCCGACAGTACTCTTCGCCAACTCTTACTTCATCCTGTAGACCCAATATACTAGTGCGAAAGCCCCTCATTGCCTTATCCCCGCGATACGGATTGCCTAGGTAGCTGATAGGCACTAACGCAAGATAGAGAGCGATTTGCTAGCGCCCAGATCTTGTGGGGAATGACTTGCCCTGAGTCTGCATTGCACTCAAGATACGTGGGTGCATGCATACCTTCCTGGATACAGCCTTTCGTAAAGCATATGCCTATCTTCTGGCGGATGTTTGGTGTGCTCAAGATTCCATGACTTTATCAGCCACATCAAAGTTCACCGCGTAGCCAGTTAACTACATAAACATCCATGAGAGGCCATAATCCTGTCATCTTCACTTGAAGACTGTTTTTGCATCTGGTCTCTCTAGACTCTTTCTCTCTCTCTCTCTCTCTCTCTCTCTCTCTCTCTCTCACTAACTCACTAACTCATCTCTCTTTTCCTCTTGTACTCTGAGCTAGCAGCTCCCGGCAAGCCTGCTCAACAGGCCCGCCACTATGACTGCTGTCTCGGCTGAACACAGCGCCGATGCGGCCGGCGATAGACTCCCCCCTGGCACCTTCAGGCTCATCGACACAGATGGCAGCATGAGAGGCCAGCACGCTGACGGCGAGGGCGAGGACGATATCATCCTGGTTCCGCAGCCATCGCTGGATCCTGAAGATCCCCTCAACTGGACTTTCAGGCGCAAGGTCATCCAGACTAGCTGCGTTGTTCTTTACACCATCGTCGTTGCCATCCCTTCGAGTGCCGTCTACTCTATCGTCACGCCTCTCAGGAAGGAAACTGATCTCTCGCTTCAGGACATCAACAATGGAACTGGTATCATGGTCAGAGTCCCCCGATGAAATCCCTGATGCCATGGAATTCAAACTAACAGATGTGAACAGTTCCTCTTCTACGGCTGGGGTTGTATCTTCTGGCAAGCCATTGCCCTTCAATATGGCAAAAGGCCCGTCTACCTCTTCTCCCTCCTTGCCACCATCGTCATCCTAGCCACGGCCCCCTTGTGCAAGGAGCCAGGTCCCTACCTCGCCAACCGTATCATTCTCGGCTTCTTTGGCTCCCCCGTTGAATCCCTTTGTGAGATTTCCATCGCCGATATCTGGTTCACCCACCAGCGCGGTAAGTATATGGCCTGGTACGGCTGGTCACTTGCCCTCTGCGGCAAGCTCGCGCCCATGTTAAGTGGTTTCATCAACGTTGGCATGGGATGGCAGTGGACACTATATTGGTGTGCTATCTGGAACGGGATGGGATTCATATACTGCTTTTTCTTGATGGAGGAGACCAATTACGATCGGAAGCATGATCAGCTGCCATCCCAGCGGGTTGCTGCTGGAAGCCAGGCATCTATGCAGGGCGGTGACGGGGAGAAGACGGTGACGCTGGACACGACCTCCTCTGACCGTGGTGAATCTGCTGAGATCCAGTGGCCGCGTAAGACGTACCTCCAAAAGCTCAGCATCAAGGACAAGCCTCGTCCGAACCGCCTGCTCGAAATCATGATCGCGCCGTTCAAGGGCTTCACCTATCCCGCAGTGGTCTACGCTGGGTACGTTACTGCATATACTACAACTCATTATGTCATGAAAGTGAACTAACATGAACTCGCTCTCCAGTCTCATGTATGGAGCAAACAGTCTTGTGTGGCAAGGCTTCCAGAATGCCACCATTGGCACCATCTACACCCTTGAGTACGGCTTCTCAACTGCCGGCGTCGCCGCGGCATACTCTGGTGGTGTCCTCGGTACTATTGTTGGGTGAGTCTTTTACCATGGCATCTTTCATCTTCGCTCCTCATCTTCATCAGCGCTAACAGACCTTTGCTCCAGTGGCTACTACTGCGGCAAGATTGGCCCTATGCTTACTGTTCGCTTGGCCCGGCGCAACGGCGGTATCTCCGAGCCTGAGCACACCCTCTACCTCTTCATCGCCTCCATTGTCCTCGTTCCCACCGCCATGATCCTCTACGGCCTCGGCGTGACATACAAATGGCACTGGATGGTACTGGTCATCACACAAGTCTTCATGGCCATGAACGCCGCGCTCTGTGTAGCTGGAGCGCTGAACTACGCTATCGGCAGCTATATGGAGCTATCCGGCTCTATGGTGACGACGTGTGTGTTGATCCGGAACACCATGTCGTTTGCGACCAACTTTGGAGTCACACCGTGGTTGAAGGCGACCAATTACATGGTGGTGTACCTTACGGTGGCTGGTATCGGCTTGGTGTGGAATGCGAGTCTGTTCATCATGGCAAGGTATGGCAAGGCGATGAGGGAGTGGACGGCGCAAAGGTACTGGCGAGATGTTGAGTATGCCAGGGCTAAGGGTATGGGTCACTGAGACTGTCCTCTCTCTGTCAGTAATATGGATGAGCGGTTAGCAGTCTGTATGTTGCTCCCTCTTAGACGTATTGCTTCGGGGCGTTATTCGTGCTGCCGTTAAGTAATGCGCAACTTTCTTTCGTGGGGCTGCGGGACTTTGGAACAAAGCGTACGTTGTGATTGAACAGATTATTGCTTGTCAGATAATATCAAAGCATCTTCATGTTAGTGGAACAGTCATGACATATCCTCACCTAATGCTAGCTTGAATCCTTGAACCGACCTGGACGTGATCCGGTATCAATGTGAATATAGAGATGGTTCTGAATAATGGATGGGTCTGATCTCCTTCAGATATGACTGCCATCCCATCAGAAGTGTGCTCAAATTCCAAAGTCCAAGAGAATTTAGTATTTCAATCGATTAGTTGCCCATTCGTTTCATATACTCCAGCATCATTCCCCTACAGCACCTTCATCTTCCATCACAGCACCTTCATCTTCCATCACAGCTTTGCAATCCCAAATCCATCCCTTGCCACAACTCCAAGCCTATCCCTCTTGATGTCCGCCACCTTATTTACCCCTGCCAAAGCCATCGTTCGACTGAACTCCCTCTCCAGGATGTGTAATACAGACTCGACACCGTTTTGCCCGGCATAGGCGAGCCCCCAGAGCACCGGTCGACCAATCGACACAAAGTCTGCCCCCAACGCCAGCGCCCTGAAGACATCTGCTCCAGTCCTGATCCCTCCATCCAGAATGACTGGTATACGGCCTTTGACGGCATCGACAATTTCAGGTAGTGCCTCGATTGTTGCGCAGGTATTGCTCAGCTGACGTCCGCCATGGTTTGAGACGATGATAGCGTCAGCGCCATGCTCGACTGCCAGCGCTGCGTCTTCCCCCGTCATGATGCCCTTGAGGATGATCTTCATCTTGGTCACCCCTCGGAGGAATGACATGGTTTTTACCCAGGTGAGGCTGGAGCTATGCATCCTAGAGCCAGCGCTAGCAAGGAGGTCTGCCGCTTCCGTTGCGGTCCTGGCGTTCATGAGGAGGCGGTTGACGCTGGGGAGTTTCAAGTTGGAATTGGACGGGATTTCGGTGTTGGGGAGGCTCATGCCTGGGGGGAGGACGACGGCGGTTCGTCGCTCTGCTAGTCTATTGCCTAGGACAGGAGTGTCGACAGTGAGGACCAAGGCTTCGTATGAAGCAGCTTCGCGAGGCGTTAGTCTAAAAATGTTTTGACTAGGGGGATTCTTGGCAGATTTGATTACCTTGGGCTCGTCTAATCAGATTGACGCTCTTCTTGACGTCTTCGTACAGGTACGATTGCATCCACGGTGGTGGTGCGTGACGCCTAGCATCTCTCATGACTTCTTGCCTGGCCGCCTGCACATCCTCGAGAGAAGTGGTCGATTGCGATGACAAGGTCACATTGACGCCCACAGACGCCGCAGCCCTGGCCACATCAAGCTCTCCCTCGCCACCAGCCAGCTTCTGCATGGCACTGGGAGCTATACTGATGGGAAGTGGTGAAGACCAGCCGAAAAATTTGGTGGACGTATCAACACGGGAGACATCGATGAGGGCGCGTGGTCTGATGAACAATCTGTAAGGTGTTTGAAAACCTTTGGTTAGCTGTGTGTGACTTTGTATACAAACGGAACCTGTTTAGTGAGTTACCATACCGATTGAATGCATCAACATTGCGACGCAGCGCTTCCTCATCATCCGAGCCAGAAGCATAGAACTCGTATATATGCTGCGGTAGCTTGGCTTTGGCTGCAAGCTCGACTTGGTGAAGTGTCAAAGGTTGTGATGAGGTCGTTGCCATGGCCTCAAGCTGGTTCGAGGATACTACAGTACAATGTTTGATGGGTGAGATGAATTCTCCAAAAAAAAAAATCATCAATTAATTTGTTACTCCAGCCCAAGGCTCTCAACCATCATAGAAGATACAGAAAAGACCCGGAAAACGCCTCAGCAATGTGTCCGATGTCGGCTTCTGAACCGGCAGCAAGGACTGGTCCGTATCTCCCCATGTTGATAGGCTGGATTTTCCAATGGCAAGATCAATTGAGTCCAGATTCATTATCATCAATTCATTGAAAGCTGAATTCTTAATGCATGTAGATATGACACCCGCTGGATCTACTAAGGTGTCCCATAGTGGGGAGTCTGGCGCCATTCCTTCTTACGGACAGCGCTCTGGTACTGCTTGGGGCAGGTGTTGGCGCTTTTTAAGCACAATTCAGACTCGGTAGGTTATACATCTACAAGTCTACTCAATACTCCCATAGGCAGGACCTGGCGATGGACTACTTGTCACTCACACGTGCCTGATCCGCTAGCTTGGACATATACAAGCCAAGACCGTCGCCTGGGGATTCCTTATCGAGAATTGGCAAGGGTCCCTTGCATTGATCCACTAATATATGGACTGTCGCTCGTCAAGTAGTGGATTCGACAGCGAGATAGCATGTCGTGCTCACCACCAGATACACTTCCGATGCTCGGCTGGAAACGGACATTCTAGACGGCGCTGTTGATGAAGACGCTCAATCAGTATCCAATATCAGGACTCGACACGGCATCCTCAAGCAAACTCAACTCAAGCACAGCATACTGTTTGTTCCTTACTGTATGCCATAGATCGGAGCCATGTGCAACGTCAAGACAGTCGACCTCGAGAACACCTCGGGCGCCTACTTCGCTGCTGGTACTCTCTCCTCAGCTTCGCCGACTCTCCAAGTCTCCGGCCAGGTCGGCAGTGCCAAAGACGGCACCGTCCCAGCCGACTACGAATCCCAGATTCATCTTGCGCTCCTCAATCTGCGCAAGATCCTCATCGCAGCAGGCGCGCGTGTCGAGAACATCACCAAGCTTACCGTCTACGTCGTAAACTATGACGCGGCCAACAGGAAGCACACGCGGCACATCCAGAAGTTCCTGAGGGGCCACAGGCCGGCCATGACTCTGGTCCCGGTCGATAAGCTGGCGATGCCGCAGTGGCTGTTTGAGATCGACGCGACTGTCGCCCTGCCGCCAGCTGAAGCCCCATCTCGCCCTCCTACTCTTGCAGCAGCCTCGGAAAAGCACGACGTGGTCATTGTGGGAGCCGGTCTTGCGGGCTTGACGGCCGCTCATGAGCTCATCCGCGCTGGCCTCTCGTGTGTGGTTCTGGAAGCTCGTGATCGCGTCGGAGGCAAGACCTGGAGCCAGGAGCTGCCCTCTGGCGCTGTGGTTGACCTCGGTGCTGCCTGGATCAATGATACGAACCAGAGCAGAATCATTGCCTTGGCCAAGAGATATGGCGCCGATCTGATTGAGCAGAACACCAACGGGAACTGCGTGCTTCAGAACGACAAGGGAGAGATCTCCTTATTTCCTTATGGCGATATCCCCAAAGTATGTATTCTTCATCCTTTCACGAGTGGTGTCCAATATAACAGCCTTGCTGACGAGGGTACTCAAGTTCGATGAGGAATCTCGAAGGAACATCGAGATCATCCGGGATATGGCCGAGAGGGACTGCCAGGCTCTGGATACCTGGAACCCGAGAGACACGTCCCTCGATTCCATGACCTTTGAGGCCTACCTTCGATCCCGAGGAGCCAGCGAAGCGGCACTGGCTACGGGAACGGTTTGGACGCGTGCGATGTTGGGCCAGGACCCAAAGGACATCTCGGCTCTGTACTTTCTCAACTACTGCAAGTCTGGAGGTGGCCTGATGCAGATGCGGTCTGACCGCAAGCATGGCGGGCAGTACTTGCGTGTAAGACAGGGAACACAGCTGTTCGCCAATGGCCTTGCTTCAAGTCTCCCAGCTGATACAGTGCGTCTCTCAACGCCGGTCAAGTCCATCGTCCAGAACGGCGAAGCTGGCTCCGTTCTCGTGCAGACCTCGTCAGGCAGAGTCATCTCAGCTCGCAAGGTCATCACGACTGTGCCGGGGCCTGCCCTCAGATCCATCTCCTTCTACCCCGGGCTGCCCCACGTCAAGCAGCTGTGGGCCGAGTCATTGTCCTACGGATACTACACAAAGGCAATAATGGAGTTCAAGTCGCCGTTCTGGGTTGAAGCCGGAATATGCGGCCTCGTCAACTCCTTCACCGGCCCTGCGGCAGTTGTTCGCGATACTTCCGCTCCGCAGAGCAACAAGCATGTCCTCACCTGCTTCATGGCGGCAGATCACGACCGCGCATGGGGTGCCCTTCCGAGCCAAGCTGAGAAAGAGGCTGCGCTGCTCAAACAGCTCAAGAGCCTCTACGGTGCCAACAACATCGAGGACTTGTTCATCTCACTGACGTACCACGAATGGAGCGGAGATGAGTGGTCTGGCTTCGGATGCCCTTGCACGGCTCTGCCGCCTGGTCTTCTTGACACAGTGGGCGGAGATAGCCTCAGGCAGCCGGCTGGGGACCTGCATTTTGCTGGCACAGAGACAGCTGGCGAGTGGAAGGGGTACATGGAGGGCGCGGTGCGTAGTGGTGAGCGGGTGGCCGGTGAGGTCGTGAAAGACCTGAAGGTAGGTATTGTCTGCCGCCTATAGAAACACGTCATCGACGATCTGATACTCTCCATCATATGTGAGATACGAGCCGTCGATGAAGCCAAAACCACCGCCCTCCAACCTGATCTTGTCGACGCCGTGGTTAACAAGTTCCCATCGACTCCGGCTTCAGCCTAGCATGTGTCGAGATTGTGACAAGAGGAACCTGATGGAGATTCAGAACATTGTGGGGGACCCTTTGCGTGAGGGGGAGAGGCTGGGTATTGCGATGCCGACGTTGAGAGTTCTGTTAGGGATCATGAACAGGTTGCAGTTGAAGGTCTCGGAGGAGAGGCGAGCGTGGGCGACCAAGTTCGATGAAGACAGCCCTTAAAGATAGATAATATCATAATACGATGGACGCAAACTTCATGTATCTAGCTTCATCTGAGCCCTGCGCATTCCCTGATGTCGAAGTGTTGCCAGTGCTAAAGTCGGGACGTATATCTTGGTTGTTGTCACGGATCCGGGAAGTTATAGGCTGACGTGTAAGGCCGGATGTGTGTTTTAAGTTATTTGCCTATCTAACCCTCGATCATGCACAGAATTGTTCTCCCTTGCTCAACTCGCCCTTTGACTTCCAAATCTCATACTCAAAGTCAGGCTGAAACTCCGTGTACAGTGTCTCCTATGGCGCATCGTTAGGCTGAATAAACTCATCAAAAGTCACTTTCTCTTCAAGAACTGGCAGCAAACTTACAGGATCAGCGTTCACCTTGTGGGTAAACTCGGCCGCCTCATCGCTCACAGTCTTCTTCTCCAACCCGGTCGCCTCGACCATGAGCTGCACCTCGCAGGTCCTCTCCAACGCGGTGAACAGGTACGCAGCCTCATCGACCGTCCCGCCGGTCGTCAGCAGTCCGTGGTTCTGGAGGAGCATGACCCTGCCCTTATCTCCCAATGCCTCGACGAGTTTTGTCCCTTCGTCCTCGCCGAGCACAACACCACCAAAGTCATCATATACTGCCTGAATGCCGTGGAAAAGACAGGCATCCTGATTGATGATATCAACTGGTTTTCCAAATGCAGACCACGCCTTTCCGAAGCGAGAGTGCATGTGACAGGCGGCATGGATGTCAGGGCGGGCTTTATGGATGGCACTGTGGATGATGAAGCCGGCGGCATTGACTGCGACTCTGTTTCCGCCGATGACCTGGCCTTCTTCGTTAATCCAAACCATGTCGCTGGCCTTGAGCATGCCAAAGTGCTTCCCAAGGCTAATTTTCTCGTATCAGCAAATCCGAACACCTTCACTAGAGACAACAACAGTTCGCGTGTTTTTGACTTACGGGTTGATCCAAAAGGTGTCCGGTTCGACAGGGTCTCGGACAGAGATGTGTCCAGCTGTGCCTTCTGTGAACCCCTTGCGGGCAAACACCCTGAACGCGCCGGCCATGTGTTCGAGCTGCCATTGGCGCTTCTTGTATAGGTCGGTGAACTTGGGAATGCCGGGAAACTCGTATCCGCCAGTGGCTAGGGAGGCCGGGATAGTACCCGATGTCGCTGCAGTCGTCGATTGCTGAGTCGAAAACAAGGAGACTGTAGCGTCGAGCTTTCGCTCTTCAGTCTGTGTTATGCTGGTAGACATGGCGTTGGCTATTTTGCGCGTATATCTGTATGTAGACCAGTGTGTGACCCGGGTGTAGGAAAGTAGGGTTGTGCAATGTCTAAGTTCCCCGGCAGAAAGGGCAGTATTTTGATGGAGAAAACAAAGATCTGACCCCCAGAGATGGCGTATCAATATAGCTTCGGCAGCTTTTCAACCACCACAAAGTCCATCGCAGACTTTTACGGAGAGGTCGGAGGGGATAGTACGTATCATGCCCAGCATGGGTGCGGATGCCTGATGGTCCTCAATCACTTTTCCCTTCTAGTAATCACTGGCGACGCAATGTTTTGTTCCCTGCGGGCGGAGATCGAGAGACTCCGCATGTAGCCCCCAAAACAAATGGGGCTGTTGTTTGCAGCAATCTTGGGTATGAGTTTCCCATTTTCGAGCACGATAAGGATGGGGGCAGAGGTCTGAGTCGCATTTCCAAGGATTTGATGATTATCTATGATCCCCCACAATTAGAGAGGGAGAGGCAATGCAAGGCGAGGAGTGGATTTCCTATTTCAGCTCCGGGGACCGGAGACCCACTTCAACATTTTAGCATCAGCCCGGCGGTATCTTACTAGATATCTCCACGTGCGTGTAGGCCGAATTTCATGGCAACGAGATCCTTTTACCACGATGATAGTTGTCTCTGTATCTCGTCATTTCTTCTTGAGTCGGTCTCGGAAATTCGAAAGCTCTGGGAATCTCATCACAACACAGCCCTATCAATATGGCTAACGCAATTCCCCAGCTGAGGGATCCTTCTCTCTTCATTCAGAAGAACTTTATCAACAATGAGTGGGTAGACTCCATCTCAGGCAAGACTTTCAATGTTTATGGTAAGCAAGTATATCCATCTCAACTGTGTTCCTTGTCCCAGGTTGAAAAGCTGTTTTCCCACCGACTCACTGACATCTATCCCCAGACCCCGCGACGGGGTCGACCATCGGCTCATGTCCTGAGTCAACCCCTGAAGATGCGGAGAGTGCCATTCAAGCCGCTTCAGCCGCTCTTCCGGTCTGGAAATCAGCTACAGGACGGGACCGCTCAAGGATTCTGCGACAGTGGTACGAGTTGGTTCTGGATAACAAGGACGACCTAGCGACGCTTATTACGTTGGAGAACGGCAAGTCCAAGGCCGATGCAGCTGGTGAGGTTCTCTTTGCGGCGAGCTTCATCGAGTGGTTTGCCGAGGAGGCGCCACGTATTTATGGTGATATCATCTCCCACAGCCAGTCGAGCTTCAGGATCTCTACCTTGAAAGAGCCCATTGGCGTATGCGGCCTCATCACACCGTAGGTTACCTCTGGTCCTTTATCTCGACATGGCCTTTCCAACGCCAACACATCCTATCTCCAATCACGCTACTGACGCCATCGTCTAGATGGAACTTCCCAGCCGCAATGATTGCTCGGAAACTCGCTCCAGCCCTCGCCGCTGGCTGCACCTCGATTCTAAAACCCGCCTTCGAAACACCATTCACGGCCAATGCGCTCCTCTCTCTCCTCTCCCGCACGTCACTCCCACCCGGCGTTGTCAACTCCATTACCGCACATGCTAACACCCCCTCGATCGGCCAAACCCTCTGCTCCTCCAATATTGTTCGCAAAATCTCCTTCACTGGCTCGACACGCGTAGGCAAGCTTCTTATGAGCCAATCCAGCGGGACCCTAAAGAAGATGAGTCTGGAGCTAGGTGGTAATGCGCCCTTTATAGTGTTTGATGATGCAGATCTGGACGTTGCTGTGAAAGCAGCTGTGACGAGTAAGTTCAAGTCTTTGGGTCAGACTTGCGTGTGCTCGAACCGCATCTTTGTACAGAAGGGGGTGTATGATGAGTTTTTGAGGAGGCTGAGGGAGGAAGTCGGCAAGTTCAAGGTTGGGTCTGGGTTTGATCCCAAGACAACGCATGGACCTCTCATCTCTGCGGCGGCTGTTCAAAGACTTGAAGGTCTCGTGAGCGAGGCGGTGCATGGCGGTGCCAAGGTCGAGTGCGGCGGTTTAGCCCTCAAGGATCAAGGTAAGATACAAACATCACAGTCGCGCCCATCTTACTGTTGCACTCACCATCAGGTTCACTGACCATACCTGCCTCGCAATAGGCTCCAATTTCTTCGCCCCAACGATTCTCAGCAACGTGGACACCTCCATGCGCGTTGTAGACGAGGAGATCTTCGGCCCTGTGGCCCCAGTTTTCAGCTTCGATGAAGAAGAAGCCATCGTCCAGGTCGCCAACAAATGCGATGTCGGCCTTGCCTCCTACATCTTCACACAGGATCTGAACCGCGCGACGAGAATCACCGAACAGCTTCAATTCGGCATGGTCGCAGTCAATAGTGGCGTTGTATCTGACGCTGCTGCTCCGTAAGTTACCTTTTCCTCTGATCGCCCTCTAGGCGTTGGAATTGAGCAGGAAGCTAATATCATGGTTCAGCTTTGGCGGAGTCAAACACTCGGGTCTTGGTCGCGAGGGAAGCAAGTACGGCATCGATGATTACCTACAGATCAAGACGGTGGTGCTGGGCAACGTCAGTGTGCAACACCGCGCCCTCTTGTAGGGATAAAATAATAGAAAAAGAGTTATAGCTCTGGGATAATATCGAAGTGTAGTATCATTTGCCGTACAATTACCAGCCTGAAAGCTCGCCTTGACCCTAGTTCACTGCAGCAGCCTTTCCATAACACTAATTTGGCCCGATATGCACATCTCTCTCAAAATTGCCTTTCCTAATTACCACCAACAAAGTCTCGCACCATCTGACCCAAATCAACCGAATACAACCAGTCAATATCAAACGGCTTAGTCTCAACATCACCCTGCTTCGGCATCCTCCTCTTATTGATCTCATTATTCAACTCAATGATCTTATCAACACGGTCCTGCCTCCCCTTCTGCCACCGTCCAAGAGCATCACTGAGACCCTCACTGTTCTTGTCTTTCAACTGACCAAGAACTCCAGCGAATGTGTATACATCCTCAAAAGCCTGGTTCACACCCTGGCCGGCGGTGGGAGGGATAGCGTGTGCGGCATCGCCCAGGATAGCAACGCGGCCGTGCTTGGCGCTAGAAGCCCAGGTCTCAAGCTTGGGGAGGAGATAGAATGGCCAGAGGTTGACTCTATCAGGAGAGATTTCTGAGGTTGAGTTTGCGACGATAGCAGGGAAGTCCTCGTTGCCTTCGCGGAGAAAGTCAACGCACCACGTCTTATCAGAGTTCATAGCCTTCCAAGCATCACGGCCTGGATCTTGACCAGCAAAGATCTTTTGCTTTCCGATGAGAACCTCAGAACCATCAGCTAACTGTGGTGCAATGACGAAAGCACCGCGCTTGTCGTGCATGAAAGTAGCCGGAAGCTTGTACTCATTGTTCTCCAACTTGAGCTGCTTCGCGGGAACAGCAGCTGTAACGCCGATCATGTTTGTGAACTTTGGCTCCAAGTCTGGGTGAAGATACTTCCTGACACGAGAGTGAATGCCATCAGCTCCAACGAGAAGACTAGCAGACTCTTCACTCCCATCTGTAAAGCGCCACGTGACGCTATCTTCTGTCTCACTAACAATACTCTCAAACTTTCTCCCATACTCAACCTTGATACCCGCTTCTTTAACAAGATCAAGAAGGACATTAATGAGCTCAAATCGATAAACACGAACACCAGAGTATCCGTATTGGTCTTGATTGCCAAACTCAAAAACGTCAACGAGCTTATCGTCTTGGGAGTAAAAGTACAAGTCTTGGAATTTGTAGGACTTGGGGAGCATGCGCTCAAAGACGCCGAGCATGTCTAGGGCCCGGAGGGAGTTGGGGGATAGCATGATTGCGCCACCGATGTCGAGGGGGGCGCTTTGTTGTTCGTAGGCGGTGGATTGGATGCCTTGTTGGTGGAGGGCGAGAGCTAGGGCGAGGCCTGAGAGGCCTGCTCCGATGATGGCGACTTGAGGGGATGACATGTTGATATTGGATAAGGGAAAGAATTAGACTTGGAATTGAAGATGTATATAGTGTAGTTCTTCAATGTTCTAGGAGTGGATACAAGTGAGATGTGAAGGTCGGTATGAGTGATGAGTTTTTGATACATCACCACCTTGTCCATGACCTCCTATATATACACAACCCCTCAACCACCCTTCGCCCCAATCCTCCCACCATCCTCTAATCAAACCATCCGCATGTTGCGGCAATTTTCTGGCGGCGTCGGTCTTTTGCCAAAAATCCCTTCATTTCTCACACAATCATGCCGCTCACATCCGTTTCAACCAATCATGTTACCCAACACCCCTCTTCTATCGGCCGAGTTGATCCATCCGGCCGATATCCCTTCCTTCTCGGCCGGCGAACAGTCAGCACTGCCTCTGCCTTAGGCTAGCACGCTCTCTGAATTATATTCTATAGGCTAGATTGCTTATTTAAGCGCCCGCTGTGATGCTCGGACTCATTAGTGCTGATTTCTAAGCTGCGGCGCAGTTTTCGTATAGCCGTATCAACCGCCCGGCCGAGATATCGGGACCGAAAGCCTCGGCCGGGAGGAATGAGAGGGGGATTTATTATAAAGACTGAGGAAGCGGCCGGCTGTAGATTTTACTGATCATTCACTCACATACGCAATCAACTCCTTCAGCAACATCTCCAAGCATATTGAATACATTCAAGTTCAACACTTTAGTCTCTTACCTTCCATCACCTTCATCCTCGCTTGGCATCTGTGATCTACACAGATCTACCCCCACTCAACACCAACTACCGCTCCTCCACCAA
Source organism: Fusarium verticillioides 7600 (assembly GCF_000149555.1). Taxonomy (NCBI): domain Eukaryota; kingdom Fungi; phylum Ascomycota; class Sordariomycetes; order Hypocreales; family Nectriaceae; genus Fusarium; species Fusarium verticillioides. The sequence goes on along the minus strand of NC_031680.1, from coordinate 3,487,359 downwards.
AACCCTCTTCAAAATGCACTTCCTCTTCATTGGCGGAACAGGCCGCAACGGCTCTTTAGCCGTTCAAGAGGCTCTATCCCGCGGCCACACAGTCACTGCTCTCGTCCGCAACACAAACTCCGCCAAACTCCCCTCTCACTCCAACCTCATCCTCGTTCAGGGAATACCAACTTCAGAGTCCGACATCGTCAAGGCTCTCACAACACCTCAACCTCCACAAGTAGTTATCTCAGCTCTTGCGCAAGTCAGAGTCACAGAGTCACCTTTCGCAGCGCTTCATCCTGATACTACACCTGATTTCATGGCCGTGAGCATGCGTGCTCTCCTCGCTGCTATTTCTCAAGCAAATATCTCGCCTAAAATCGTGGTGAACTCAGCTCAAGGCGCTGGATCATCGTGGCGCTCTATGAATCTCCCTGGAAAGATGATCTTTAGCCACGGAAGCATGGGGATTGGGCTGAAGGATCATAACGAGGTTGACCGTCTGGTGCGCGAGAGTGGGCTGACTTTTGTTCTTTCTCGCCCTGTTATGCTTGGTGAGGGTGAAGCCCAGCCTGTCAAGGTTTGGCCTGATGATGGAAAGGGCTGTGCTTGGATGCCCAAGATTACCAGGGGGAGTGTTGGGAAGTGGCTTGTTGATGCAGCTGAAAGCAGCGAGTGGGACGGACAATCTCCTGTTCTTAGCAACTAGGATGTTTCGAGGTCGAAACTGGAGGTGCATTTGTTCGTTAGACGCTGTTTTCATAGTAATACTTCATAATCATTTTTATATACTTTTCTCGCTTTAAACCTTAGACACTTTTATTTGAGCCCTGAAGCTCCCGTCACTTACAAAACATCGTAAAAGCATTCCCCAGGGAACAAGACAATATCAGATCTTAACACAGGATTTCTAGATCAGCTCAGTAAAAGCATCCTCAGCTCCGCAAACGATATTCTGAACCCAGAAAAAGGTATCCTAAACTCAGGTTCAGTTACCTAAGTCTCTTTATTATTTAGGATCAAGTTTCTAATCTTCTTTCCTCTCCTAGGCATTTAGTAGATAATTACTATTCCTTTGCCCTGACAAGCTGGCTTTTATAATAGCGACTTGGTCTGGTAAACCCAGCCGGCGTCTTTTCCACCAGACAAACCTCTTCATAGCCCTCACGTTCCTCTGCATCGATAAGCCTCATCCCCGCAAGCTCCTCATTCTTCAGCAACATAGGCCCTTCCCCTATCTTCGTCTTCGCCCACTGTTCCCAGGTCTTGATCTTGAGCTTCTCGTCAGTCACCCATTCTGCACTACTGCCCCAAGATGCAGGCAGCCTTACGTCGGTGCTCGTCATCCTCCATGGCCGTCCGGAAGCCAACAGGTAAATCCACTTCTTCTCAGTCATGTACGCCTCGTCATTTAGACGCATATAAACGAGCGATAACTTCCAAAACCGACCCTGCGATGCTCCCTCAACTTCATATTTAGTTGTGGGAAAAGCCCAAGTCGTAGTCCGACCTTTTTTTATATGACAGCGCAGTAATGTTGTGTAAATGTTTCGCTTGTAGGAGCCCATCGGCGCCACCGATCCCAGAACAGTAATGTCTGCATCAGCGGTATCTGGCAGCTCAACTGCCCGCTGCAGCGCTGGGATGATCGACTTCCAGACAGACGCCTCATCTTGATGTCTCTCTGGACACGGCGTCTTGTGCTGCATGCCCACGCAATCAACGTGCAGACGCTGTATATTCGGCAGTGCGATGGGATGAAAGCAACCATCCGAGTCCCAGGTTCCAAACAATGCATCGCACAAACAGCTCATATCGATATGAACATGCTGCATTCGCGGCAGCAAAGGCCGCAGATCCTCGCAAAGATGAGGTTTAGGTCCGTTGAGATCGTAATTAATGTTGTCCGATGTACCCAACGCAAGCTCTAGACTGTTACAACTTGGTGGAATTCTCCTCAAAAGGGACGAAATGATCGGCACCTGGATGAAACAGAACGGGTCTCGGTGATGACGTGCCAGAGAGAAGGACCTGAGATTGTTCATGTGCGGCATCACATCCACCGCCAGTTGAAGGAATGAATCGTGAGTGTCGTTGTGAAAACCACCTGGTGTTTCGGGCGGGCGATTTATGTAGAGAGTCAAAGAGCGTGTTAAAGAAACGGCCCATTGATCATGGCATGCTATGAAGAGATCCAGTCTAGGGCCGACAAAGAACACGAGGTCCTTGTAGAGCAAGCGAAGAGCAACATCGTGCCATTCTTTGTTGACGAGAAGACAAGAATGAACGGCAGATCTCTGATTGTCGCCAGGGCTAATATTTTCAAACACCTTGGTGAGAATTTCGGGAGGGAGTGTATTGGCCATTGGATGGAGAAAATTGGCGATGAAATTGTGGTGTTGAAGAGAAGGAGAATAATAGAATGAGCAATTGGAGGCATTTATCGTGCAGGATGTGCTGAGCGTCCAGGCATCCTCCATTTGTGTCTGTCCTATTGGCAGGGGCGGATAATGCCCCAATCAACGAACGTGGCTGAGTCAGGCCGACGGCCGAGCTTTTATTCGCCGCCCAACGCTGAGTAGAATGGTCATTTTATGAATATTATCTCATCATAATAGTTCTTAGAACAGGGGCAGTTTATGGGTTACATATGTAGTTCTAAGAAAAATTAGCAGGAACCTAAACTGCCCTCAGGAAGTAATAAGATATATATGCTTAGAAGAAGATACTAAAATAAACTTACTCCTAAGCCTACGCTAAGTTACCTAAATATTTTTTTTCTCTTGGGATCAAGGAGATAGCTTTTCTTTCCTCTCCTGCCAGGTTATCTATCTTCAGATTAGTGATTCAGGAATGGGCCGTTCGCCGAGGCTGAGGTAATCGGTAATAGTCCGTCTTGGGATTCCTCTGCGCCTTCATCCACCTGGCTGAGCGTGCTCTGGTTCAGAGGAACTGGAATCATGCTGGCGGACAAGGTGTCAGGCTTTGAGACGACTTAGCTTATCGCTCGTCCTGGTCGTCTCATTAAGGCATCGTGCACCCGGATTGTAAACAATTTGAGATCGAATTTTGAAGAGTAATTCGATCTATTGGGCCTGGAGGTGACTCAAAAGGTTGCTTGGTATGGAATTCCCAAGATTCTCAAACGTTGACAGCTTACACAGGGGCCCTTGTCCCTTCAACCTTGCCTCGCGATGCTTCAAACAATCGAAAGACATCACTTCTTGGTCAAAAGCATGTCAAATTATTCACTAAATAGATAATTTATAGTTAGAAATCAGACTTAAGACCTTATCTTAGCACAAAGAACTTACCTAGCAATAAGTACTTATCGCTAGCATAACCAAAGAAGTCCTGTTTAATCGTAGCAGAATCCATGAGTCTTGCCATGCCTGGTATGCTGCTCTAAATTGAAAGGAATAGTAATTATACAACACCGTCAGCCCAGTCATTTTGCCTCGCTTTCAACACTAGCCGTTGGGCGTTAGGTGTGCTATACTCGATCCTATCATCATATCAGCCTTTATCTCGCGCAGCGCGTACTTCTAAGGTGGTAATACATGTTCTGTTCATGCAAATCAACGTCTCGACCCGCAAGACCAAAAGTCTGTGAAAGCAAGGCGCGGAACTGCTCCTGCTGCCCCTCAACACGCCGCAAAACGGCAAAATATACCCCCCGTGTCGTGAGTGTATAATCGGGTTCCACTGTCGACTCTTCCGTTGCCATACCAGATAATGCAAAGACCTTGTCCCTGAGATCTGTGCATTGCCAGTCTCGAAAGATCTCGATCAGGGTCTGGAGCCTCGGGACTGGGGTGTTGGGGTGTCTCCAATGCGCCCGCTGCCAGACCATGATGGCAGCGGAGCTCTGCATGACCATCAGGTGGTACTCGTGGTGCGCGAACCAGTTAGACTCTTCAGTGGTCTTGAGTTTAAGATAAAGTTTCTCTATAACCTCCCACGTAAAGCTTAGCGAGCCGCACCAAACGGTTATATTGTTAGCATGAAGGAGTTCTTGAATAATCCACATGCGTCTCCAGTAACGTCGGTCGCATAGCGTGTGAAGGGCTTCGCCTTCCTACCTTGACCAGATGGGATGGTATCCTGAGCCTTTTGGGCGGATAGGCTTGGAGGCCTGCGCCGCCACGAACCGCATCGCGACGTCGCTATTCTCCTCTTCTTGTCCAAGCCACACATACACCTTGGCGGCACTTGTGTAGATCTGTCGCATAAGTCCGACTTGATGGTTTCGCTCAAGTGTATTTGACTGATCAATATAAATCGTGTCGATCCAGAACGATGTTGGTTCGGTGATTATGGAGCTCTGCAGGCGTAAAAAGGACCAATATCTCCGATTGCGAGCTCGCCCTGATCCAAGAGCGTGATCTTCCGCTTGGTTCCCCCGTCGCCCCACGTGTACGAAAGCGCAGTATATACAGGACGCGATGAAATGTCTGCGCAGATGAAAGAGCCCCTGATACTTGAAGTCGTTGTTCCAGGATCCAGTTGGAATAATCGGATCTGTCGGTTCTTGAGGACAAACTTACAGTAGGGCAATGAAGGGACTCCTCTTGGCAAGATTGGAGACTAAATAGAGGCTTTCCTTCTAGTGTTTTCGAAAGGTTTTATGATGGGTTTTGCCATTTTGGGTCTCCATCGACCCTCAGGCTGAGGATATCCCATGGCTTCAAACACCGTATCCGCGAGTTCTCTCCAAAACCTCTCTGCGACCTTGGCTCTCTTTTCGAACCTAGCATTAATTTCACTCAATTCTTCACTTCTCATCCTGTGATCTCCATCGTGGTCTTGATGTCGGCTGCAGTCGTCCATGGTACATGGCTTCCAGATTTCGTGGGAAGACAAATGACCATTTGGTAACACGCAATCCTTCGTCGTACAAGGAGACCAGGGAAGTCTCACTGGAAACCTACTTGATTGTTCAAACCAAGGGAGCTCCCACATCAGGGATGGTATCTCCGCCGCTCGCTGGACGTCTTTGACCCAGGTGGCAGTGACGCTGCTGTCGCTGCCGCTGAAGGTATTTCCGAAGTTGATGATGGAACTGATGTACCCGATATGATCGTCCATGTATTGATTGCCAGGCCCGTAATTGATCGAGACATCATCCTCGAGCGAGGGGGCATGCGAGACAGATCATCAATAGCTTCATCGAGTAGAGCAACCCGGGGTTGAGTTGCCACTTGGACTGAGCGGTTCTCTACTAGGAATCCAACATCTTCCAACATCTCCCTTGTCAAGACTTCCACTCGGTTTATCTTGCCAGATCGCCACGTGGCCATTTTGTAGCGTCCAAGACTGATAGTACCCTCCCACGAAGCAACAGCATCAAATATCTCCTTCCAGTGCTCTGCCTTGACCTTGCACTTCTTCATGGTAGACCTTATCGCTTGGTAGTTCTCCTCGTCTGCATCGGTACTAATGCTCCTTGCGATAGTTGGGAAGTTACTCTGAACAAGTGGGAGCCTTTTAACCACTTTATTAAAGGCCTCCGGGAGGCTTTCAGTGTCCTTGAGCACTTTGTAGATATCCAAGATAATCTCCACTGTCCTTATAGTTGCAGTGATCAGGCCTACACCATCGAATTCCGGCATGTTTCGTGCTAAGGACTTGAGATGAGTGTTTCACGGTCCATGGATGTCGAGAGAATCTGGAGAGGGGAACTTCAAGGCCTGTGAGTTGCTGTCCAGGGGAAAACAAAAGTAGCTAGGCGAAATCCGCTGCAAGAAGATCGAAAATGATCGCTCTTCTCTTACTAACTATTAGCTAAGTAAGATTTTAGTTTAACAGAAATATATTTTAATTTGTTACTTAAACTCAAGTAAAGAAATCTTCTTCCTTTTATCGATCATTGCGATTTGTGTACCCCCAGAACCTCCAAAGGACAAACTATACCCTGGCGGAACACGAATAAGCCTTTGACTGTCACGTCGTATCCAAATTTGGTCCTGCAACCGGTCGGTTTCGAATGCCATAGATAATCCCCGTAAGTTGCAGCAGTCTACTGAGTGCCGGAACCTGTAGCACTTCCCTCTACCTTTAACAAACATGCCATCGATTGAGAATGAGAACGACAAAGAACTCTCTTTGGAAGAATGCACATCGCTATGATATGAATATTCCAAGTCGACCGGTATGTCCACATCATTCAATGCAGAGTGATTGACAGGGTCCGACAAGAAGGGAGCTCCACGATGTACTGAAGCTGTCCACAATGAGCCAGCGGCGAACCAAAGAAGTGTCGAACCGTCTGGTGAGAAGGACAGTTCTTCAACTTCAACAGGAACGCTCACCTGATTGCTAGTGCCATCTTCTTCTGACACTATCATCAAGATAGAGCCGTATGAAATAGCTAGAACCTTCAACTGTGGTGAAAAGCCATACTTGTAAAACAAGTCTGGTGGTAGTGTCTCGAACTTGAGGAGGTGACAGTAAGGGTTCTTCAAATTCCACATTTGAAGCTGACCTTTATAAACAGTGGCGATCCTCTGAGCATTCATCCAAACCATCTCATAATCTCCGATTAGAGATGAGGGCTCAAGAAATGAGAATTTGGATTTGGAGCTCAATATAGCAGTGGCTGAGAGTTCAATCTGTTCAGTCTCGCCATGTTCGAGCATCCAGACGACTATAGCATCCCTACTCATTGCTGAGACTGAACGTCCATCTCTGGAAAAGCTCAAATATTGCACCAGATCTGTGTCCAGTGAGACCAGGACTTTGTAGAGGTTTCCCTGTGGAAGACGCCAGATGCAGAGGAGATCCTTACATTGAGCAGCCAAGTACTCTCCAGAGGGCGACATGACAATCTTACTGGCGGAGTCAGCATCTTCAATCCGCCAGGGGAGATCCGCCGAGGAATCACCATAACTAAACTTTTTTGCTAGCACGCGGTGGTCTGCCCTTTGATATGTTTCGGGCTGTTGAAGACCATCAGGTTCGATGCTCCAAACCGAAAGCTGGGCGTGAAAGTCTAGGGTTGCGATTCTCTTTTCGTCTGGAAAAACCGCCATCTGTGTGCACCAGATGTCTTGAGGTCCAGTCACGATTGTGGAGATTTGTGTCTGAATGGTGATAATTCTCAAGGACCTCATTTCCATGACAAATATGCGGTCTCCGTCCGATGAGAAAGCAATGCTGTCGAACATGGTTGCCGTGGTTGTCTTGGCAATATCTGAGGGAGCCTTGTTTGTACTTGTGTTGAATAGCTTGACGGTGCCTGCAACTTGGAGAGCCACATGCTTTGCATCCGCAGAGATAACCAGTTCATGGAATATTTGTGGACTTTCAAAAAGAAGTGTAGTTTTTGCCTCAACGGGGTTCCAAATGGATATCTTTCGATTCTCAATCGTCGTAGTAAAACGATTACCATGGGCAACAGCAACTATGCCAGTTGATGATATTGCTGAATCAAATAACGAAGTATCCTCGAAAGGTTGGGTGTTGAGGAGAATAGATCGATCTTGTTGAACATCATGCTTGTAAACCTGTCCATCACGTGTAACAAACATAAGTTCCTGTCCATCTTTGGTCCAGGATATATCATGAGCCGAGCTTGAGATAGAAATGCTTGAAAGTCGAGTGCCAGTTTCGATCTGCCATAGTTCAATGGAGGGTTCATCACGAGTCAAAGCCAGTAGTTTTCCATTTGGAGACACAGCTATCGCCTTTACACGAGACGTCGTAGGCGTTAGGGTGTATTGCTGCAGAATAGGACCCCATTGAAAAGGTAGGTTCCTCACAGCACAACAGTTTGGAAGTTTGCAATGCCAGAACTTCTTCCGTATGAGGCTGTTTGTTGGGCTGAACAACAGTGCAGAGCCGAAAGTCTGTCGCGGATGTTCCTGAATAATGAAACCATGCTTCAATATGAAACGGTAGGCATCTCGAAGAAACTCTTCAAGCCTTTGACGTGACCCGTCACACGGCTTATATCCGTGGATGTCTTTCATAGATGATGTCATGCATACCTGATTCATCGCTTGCAATTCCATGACAGCGGTTGATACTCTATCGAGTCGCCCGATGACTGCTAAACACTCAACCCAATTGAGGAAGTGATTTTCAAGAAATGGTTCGACAGAAGTAGATAGGAGACTTTTATCCGCGGCGTTCCGCGAGTGAAAAGCCCAATGCGAGGATGCGTACTTGAGACCTTTGGAAATGTGACTTCTGATGGTCATTGGATCGATGCCTGCCCGCGGCATTCCAGGATCTTGGATCTCACAAATATTTGCTTTCAATGTTTTCTCCAGATACTGAAGACATCCCTGAGCCAAAATACAATTCATCTTCATCTGATCCACGCGAAACCACTGTTTTTGTGATTCACGGTGGTCCAGTAGAAAGTCACTGAATGACTTGTGCACCATTGAGACTTCATCTTCGTTCTTATCAGGAACATATAGCACGGCATGGCAAGCTTTGAGCCGGAAAAGAATCTCATCTCGGTCAAAGCTTAAGATATCAGCCATCGCATTAGCAGTCAATGGTTCAGCCGCGATGACAATCGAGCCCAACATCTTCCTAAAATCGTTCTTGTCTTCGTCCATTAGGTATCCGGAGTTGCCATCTTCCATGTTGCGATCCAAGTTCTCAAACACTATCGTGTACATCTCATCCAACTGTGTACGAGATACTGCGTCTCGCTTTCTGCGGATCCAGAGATCAAGTCGTTTCTGGGGAAAGCTTCGTTTTGTTCCATCATACAAGAAGCGCAAAAGAGTGACGGCATAGATAAATAGAGGAGAAGGGTCGGTGGAACGTCGTGATACCTCATGGAATTGCTCGTCCGTTGGCCAGCCGTGACCGATTCCCATTTCCTGTCTGATCTTATGGAAGCCAAACTTAAGAATGGAGTTAATGTCTGAGACATTGTCTTTGCGAAATGTACTAGCTAGTGCAAGTGAGTCATGTGCCTGCTCTTCGATTGCTGTACGTAACAGGTCTTCGTCCCGACTAGTTACGAGGATGCGGAATCGCATCTTTGTTGACTTGGCTAGGTCAAGTAGTAGACCAATGATCTGCCCCGTCTTCAAGAGGTCGCTGCATTCATCGAGTGCATCGATGATGATAACTTTGGTGCAGGGAACAGGGTCTACTTGTGATAATGGGGCCTTGATAAGCACCTCTAATTGCTTTTTGAAATGCATTGATTCAAAATCCATGTTCTCGCATGCGTTGACAGATTGCCTCAAGTAAGATTCATAATGGGGAATGGTGGAAACGAACTGGTTCGCAATGGTTGGAAAGACGCGAGAAGCTAGGTTTCGATCCTTGTCTCCGCGTTTGAAGAAATACCCAGCTGCAATCTGGCCGGTCTCGGTCAGGTACCTAGCCATGGTTCTTGCCAAGGTAGACTTGCCAGTCCCAGCCTGACTGTAGATCCAGAGCAATGGTTCCTCTCCCTTGTCGATCCAGTCGCATATATATTGCCTTGCGCGAGTTTGTGTACCCTCCTGGCATACCGGGCTTTCATTAACATCCTCGCTGTCAAAACGTGCTTTTCCGCAAGTAAGAAGATTGATTCGAGGCTGGCAAGCTTCTTGAATCTCCCGCCTAGACTTATGGTTAGCCATCTGCGATGATAACATATCGAGGAATTCTACCTAAGTTTGGTAAACAGAGCATCACCAATGTTGTCTGATCCCGGATCATTGAAAAAAGACTCCAGGGCTAGTTCCAAGGTCTCTCGAGGAACCTGCTTGACATGACCAGCTGCGATGTCGAGTTCAGGAATCTTTCCAGCCAATGTATCAATGCTAGCCTCAAATTCTGGTCCCTCGGAAAGTGAAGATGCGTTCCTCATAAGCTTTATATCACCTGGGTCGAGTATCCCTCCACCAAGCTTATATCTTTTGAAGTAAACGAGAAGCGAGTAGCAATACGCAAGACCTTTTGTGAGGTCAATCACGATTTCATCCCCTTGTGACAATGGACCAGCTTCTTCCTTATATAACAAAGGATGAGCGATCTTATTGTATAGGTTTGCAGGAAGACTCGTAATTTGTATCTCGAAAATGACTCCATTATACACGTTGAGGGGGTTATTGTCTGAGTAGTTCGCCGAGATGTGATAGTTTTTGCACTCGTAAGCTCCAAACCACGAAGGCCATAGCCGACCAACTTTCCTATCCGAACGAAATTCGTTCGGGGGCTTTTCCTGACGGAACGTAGTAGTGATAAAATTTGAGACGGCCTCAAGATGATCCATGTAATCGACAATGATGCGTATCCCGACAAGATCGTGTAGATCCTTGAGTATTTCGTGGACATTCTTGTATGTCCCTAGGTCCTTTTCCCTGTATAACTCTCTTCTTCCTAGCGATTTGGCGATAGATGCCCTCGTTTTAACTCGATGCTCGACTACAGCCTGAATTGGGGCCGTGTGACTACTCAACTCGTCTTGACATGCTCTTCTCAGCTGACCAGCCATTTCTTGGTAGTATGTTTCTACCTCAGGCCAAATACATTTCAAAAAGACTTCCTTGGCATCATAGCCTGCCTTTTGCTTCTTCGTACTTTCATCGATTAGATAAAGTAGCTTTGCTTGTAAGGGTACCAAGCTCTTCTTGTCCATAGTAGCAGAAGACCCATGTAAGGATGCCTCTATTCAAGGAAATGGAATTGAAGAAAGTTTGATACTCTCTGGGAAATCAATGAGTGTAGAAAATGTTGTAAAAAAAGATTCAAATTTGGAAGAGACTGAAAATACAAAGTCGAGTAAGTACAGTACACCAAACACCTCCAAGCACCGGTCAAGTTATCTTACAACCCCTAGCCTGAGTAGTTGTCAGCCACGGCTCTCTCGCAACACTTGTTCGGCGATTATTGGACACTAAACGTGGCTTGCAGTTAGCGAAATTGAAAATTAAGGTGATTGAAATGCCATGAAGAGAGTGTGTGGTCAATTGTACCTAGTGCGGCTGAGCTGCATGAGGCTTTCCTTGGTTTAACGCCTGACCAGCAGGCAGAAATGCAGCTTATGCTTGAAAAAAAGTGAAAACTGGATGTGGTTGGGCATCCAAGGCGCGTGCATGATATCGTGTTGAGACCACATGGCCTTTTTAGATTTTATGTTTTTCAGAACGTTCAGGTCTATTGGATGAGAATGTCCACTGTATCAAGATAAATAGTAAATCGAACGCGAAAATGAAAAGTGTGAAAGCGTATGCTGATACAACCCATGCATGATATTACAGCTTTAAGTCTTGGTTAATCTTCTGGAACAAACACAATTTTTGGCCTTACCGCAGTAACCGTTAACATAAAAAAGCACCAGTCATCACTCTTTTGTCTCTTTCAACTATACCATGGGTGAAAAAATGACAGACCTTTCCTACGTAGACTATGTGAAGCGTCGAGCTCAGTCAAACCCTTGCATAAATGGTCTAACACAATATCTCGAGCGACAGGCAGCTTGTGCAAGCAATATCGTCAAAGTCGATTACCCAAATGCACTTTTTACTTCTTCATTAGATCCTATTCGTGTCGAAGTACAAGATTTGCCTGAGCTGGTTCACGCTGTACCCTCAGCCACTACTCGATTTCTTCTAATTGAGGATATTAACCCTCAACTGATAGCGTTCTTGGGGAAGGCTCTAGATATCGATCCCATATTCTTTGCGGACTATGTCAACACTTGCTTTGAGAACATCGAGGTAGCAGCACCCCCACCTTCTCTTGCCATTCTGCCGTCGTTGTTATCCCAACACGGCTACCTTCATCTTCACTATCAACAAGTGCTGAGTCTGGGTGACGCCAAAGCATTCGAAGATGTTGCGTACGCTCTGAAAACTCACACCAATATTACTCGCAATATTCGACGCCTCGCTCCTTTATCAGGCATACAGCTAGCTCTTGTCCGTGCCAGCTGTGCTTTACTTATGAGGGAAATTAATGACGCTCGTGTTTGTGAGTATTCTTGTACGTTGCACTTGACTTCTCGACTAATCTAAACCAGGTCTGATATTAGTAGACCGTCCTGTGAGTTACGCAGTCGAAGGACTCAGAATACATCAACAGCAGAGCTATCCTGCTCAACACATATATGGTGGGTTCGAAGATATCGAAACCTCACATTCTTTAACCAACTACAATTGTGCTCGGAAAAGCTGGAACAGAATGTCGATGCTTGACAGCTTAGTGCATTATCTTCAGGATCAAACAATACTGTGTCCCCAGAACATTTCTCCTACTACTCTAGACTTAGCATATTACCCCATTCGGATTACACTCTCTGAATGGAACCTCTATATGCACCTATTAAGTCGTTACTCAAAATACTACGAATATTCGCTCCGTGATATCACCAGTCGAATTCATGGCGAAGATATTGTCGACTTGCAGCGCTGGAGACGACGGATCAAGCAGAGTCGACACAAGCTGACTCTTATCGCCGAGTTTATCGAATTTCAGATGCAGCAACACCAACAGGCAGCAAATCTAATGAGGTGGAGAATAGTACTTAGAGACATCGACTATCTACAAAGCCAGTTCCAGGATTATAGCCAGTCGCTTGAACAGATGGTTACTATCGCAACATCAATGATACAGTTACTCGATTCACGACAGTCTATCCTAGAGGCTATTAACGCTCGACGATTGACTTATATAGCTTTAGTTTTCGCGCCCCTGGCTTGGGTTGCAAGTCTGTTTAGCATGTCTGATATTTACTTGCCTGGCCATAGTGGATTTTGGATTTACTTTGCAATAGCGTTGCCTCTTGTAGGCATTGTTTTTCTTTTTTCACAGTTAAGATGGAAAGAGATATACTGTATGCTTATCAAGGTATTAAAAGCATAACAAACCTTTTGAGAGTTGGGTGGCGGTGAGCGACGTGGTCCCGGAGCTCAAGGGCTGAAGTCTGTCCAGCTTGGCTCAAGAAGAGATCTTCAAGTCCCTCAACGGCGTTGAGGAAATTCAGAATAAAGCTCTCGCTCCATTCCTGAATTTCAAGTCTTTTCAGTGTTTTTGGGAGTTGAGCTGCATAACGCGTTCGAGGAATTGTTCGCAGTTGGGGCACTTCTTTAACGTTAGAGACGAGAGGGTCTCGAAATTGAAGGCATGGGCCATTGTTGTTGAGAGGGGTACCTGCGAGAGGGATAGCACGCAGATTCTTGGGAATAAGGGGCGTGGAGAGTGTAAACGTTCAATCCAAGAACGACATCAGCAAAGTAATTGATCTCTTTGGTGCCATCTGGGTCATCTTCGTCATCGCTGAAATAGCCCAGGTATTCTCGAAGTTCGTGCCAGTTTAAAAAATCCAATTTTAGGTTTCTGAGATGCGTCGAATTATTCTGCAGAGCGACGGTAAGCGCGTGCAAATTATCAGAGGTAGGGCCTATCCAGCTCAAGCTCTCAAGGCTGCTGAATGGGGATAAATCTATCTCGCACTCTCCATCATAACAGGCCCGGCAAGTAGGATCAGTGATCAAACTCAATGATTGGAGTGAGGACTGTTGAAGCGGGACAACGCCATTGACCCCAAAGATTTCGGGCGGTAAGCATGTCCCCAAATCCCAGCTAAGTTATTTTAGTGTCAGATGCGCTCAGACTTATTAACTTCGTTCGAACAGTGCCTACCTGAAACTCTGGAGTTGGCGAGGCTCGAACCGACGAATTAATGACTCTATCTTCTGGGCAAAGGCATAAAATCGGGGCTGATCTTGGAGCTCCTCATCCTCATCATCTCCATCGTCAAAGTGCATTGAAGAGTCGAGTCCCTCTGCATGGGGACACCGCCGCCTTACAGAAAATTGGAAATCAGACCGGAACTGAAGTTGCGTGGCATGTCGAAGACATGATTGTGGCAGACCTGGCACCCAGACGCGACCTAAATGATATTCGCTCAGCGGCTCGATCGTGATACATTTCCAAAGACTGTTGGCAACACTTTGGTGCAGCCATCTCGAGGCTTGAGAAAGTCTTTTCAGATCGGTTTTCGTCAACTGCCAGGATAAAATATTTAGAGCTTGCCGAGAGCAAATGCTAGAAAGGTAACAGACCTTGTCAATTATGAGTATAAAAACCTCCCGTGGCAGGTCCGTCAACATATAGGCCATCTTTACGTTCTTGTAAATGCCCACAAACTGGGCGTGAGTCTTGACATGGAATAACCGATCCCAGGTAGCCTAAATTGAAGCCTGCGGTAATTAAGACTGTATGTAGAGAGGGGATGCTGTAGAGTGCGGGGGGCGGAGCTGATGTTAAGCCAAAAGCCGATCCTCCGAAACAGTTCCCCATTGTAAATGGCCCCAAGTGCTGACAACCCATGCGAAAGTATCATACTATTCGCATTCGTAAATTCTTGGGCTAAGTTAGCTGCTAGTTCTGGAAAGTATGGGCACTTCAGTTCTGGGTGTGACTAGTTTCTATAATGATGCTTGTGGGTATATTTTCAATGACGTGGTGACCATGAGGCGCCCTGAGTTAAGAATACATAAGGATAAATAGCTTTCTCCCGTCGGCAGCGGATGGTAAGCCAAGTCCGTCACCCACTTTTTTTTTTTGATTCTCGAGGTCTTTATAGAATCCGACTCTGGAGCAGGCCCTCAAGAATGCAATGGCGACGATACATATGAACCAACTCAGCGGAAATGTTACAACAGAGCATCCAACTGGGATAAAGTCACCGTTGGCTTCAATCTTAGAAAGATTGGCTCCTTGACCTTGAAGAAGCTCTGAATGTGGCCGTGTTAGGGACTAAAAACGTCTATAACTACGGTATCATGGACTAGCAGCGAGGTAGCGGACAACCGGGTAGCTACATACTCCGTAGCCTGTGTATATATTTTGAGTTTCACCTAAGTCCGCTCCGCTCCGCCAGTATCTACCCAACGCATCGCAAGTCCGCGGACAGTCGATGATTGACCAATAGATGGGAAATAAAACTAAATAAGCTCCAATTAGCTCAAATAGCAGAAATGTATAAAAATACGTTGTTCGCACTTGGGAAGAAAACACATTCTTATAACGCAAAGATAGGAACCAGATTAACTCCTACCATAACTGGTTCGCAGCACCGCACAGTCAAGCTTCACCATGGCATCTCATAACCCAACTGAGGGGTTTAGATTTAACCACATTGGCTTAAGAGTGGCGGATCTCGATCGGTCAATCGCGTTTTACTCCGGCATATTTGGGATGAAAGTAGTAGGACGCAAAGAGATGAAGATTGCGACACTTGTTTTTCTTGCATATCCTGATACCGCACCTCCAAACACTTCTATGGTCGCGCGTGAAGGTGTACTAGAACTAGTTTACAGCAAGGTAGGGCAGATTTTCATATTATCTATGCAAAGTAGTATCTGGAACTAGTAGCTAACTATTCTCTTCACAGTCGGCTACCAGCTCTGGTGATCATCTGGCTTTTCCGCTTATCAAACTAGCATTTACTGTTCCGGACACTCCGGCTGCAATGGAATACATCAAATCCAACAATGTCAAAGTACTGAAGGATGCTGGTATTGCTTCGGGGCCAGAGGAAGTGGCAAGATTTGTGGGGTCGACACCATCCGACTTACAACTCGATGACGAAATGTGGAATGCGCTCACAGCTGTTCCTCTCATAGAGGACCCGGACGGTTATCTTATAGAGATAATTCCGAACAGCTTTGAAAGCTCTTGATGACAAATACTATTAAGGCAGTTGTAATATCATCTAGCTCTAGGCTCAAAGCGGCCAAGATTGTGCTATACTAAGATGCACCCGCATTCTACAACTTATAAAAAGGACCTCACCTGGTGATCTGTAACTTACTCCATGACTAGGGGTTTTTTATCTCATGGATATTACAATAAGCCAAGAGCTCACAAGACCAAACATTGCCAAGTGAGGCCCTGTAAAACCATGCGAAGCACTCCACTGGATTCTGGGGAGTAGCTCTGGCCCTCACCAATGTCGGTCAGTTGTGAGAGGCAGGTTTTGGTAGGGATTACTACAAGATTTCACATACCTCAGACTCTAGCTTCAGTTCCTGGCTTATGACCACAAACATCCTAGGTTACCTCAATCAAGGATGGAGGCAGATAGGAACGCCTACGTACAGACGCTCGAGGGTCATGAGAAACACCCCGCCAATTCGTTCTCTTCAATTTTCTTTTCGCTTTGCTTTTAACTGAAACAGAGACAAAATTGATCAGCTCAAGCTTTTCCGGCTCCCAACGTAGGAGTTATTCAAATTTCCGTGTCTGTGCATCGCGAGGCCAAGGTTCCGCGTTTTCTTTACTGAGATACTACTAGAGAAATATCGATGTTAAAGAAGTTCGTGGAAAGGCACGGTTATGTAGAGGTTACTTGTAAAAGTGCAAACTCGCAGGGTGCGGCAGAGAAGATGCTTTTCTTTTCTTTTCTTTTCTTTTTTTCCCCCTTTTTTTTTTCTACTAGCTTTCTAGGCGAGACATGTAGTGGAGCCCACAGAAGGAATAGCGCTCTTTATGTACTGTAACCTCTCCTACAGAGAGTACCCAGACAGAAGTTTTTAGGCCTAGAAGCCGTCGTGCATATACCCACCCACTGCTGGCCATGGAAGTGAACCCTTGCAGGGTCGAATATTCTCACGCCAGAGAGCCGCCAGGATGGGCCTCAGTTTAATAAAGATTGCCTCTCTATGGCATCTCGCGACATCTTTCTGTAAAGACTATCCAGGAATGGTTGATTCTTCATCAAGGCACCATCCCCTTTCATTTCTCCAGCCTGAGATCTTATATAACCCAGGCGCTATGACTGTTTTCAGGGCAGCTGTTCTTATTAGATTTGGTAGGCTTTAAAATTCTGGCGCAGGTGTTTATGCCGCCTATCTAGCAGGTCGCAACAACGACGCCAAGAGTTCAAGCTAAGGCGATTCATTTTTCCTTGGCCACTAATTACAACTCATCCTAGATAATTACTATATGCTATGCCAAACAGTCGCGTCGTACCCATCCATCCACTCCACGAACTCGCCACCGGCTTTGGCCCAGCCGGTAATGCCTTCGAATAGAATCACGCTTTCCATATGGCTTTCGCCTTGCTCGTCTAGATGGTCCTTAAACCATCCAGCTGCCCGTGAGCCCCGGCCGCGAGAGGATGCTGGAGGTGTTAGTACGCCCGCTTTCTTCATGCTTCGAGTTGGGAGCTAGTGAATCAAGACGTACAGCAGTACCATATGATTTTTTGAACTCCCGCCGCTTTAAACAGACTGTACAGCGTCTTTATAGTCGGGTAGAGGCTCTGTGCCGGCAGATTGATGGATCCGCGAATGGTACCGCCCTGGATAACAGAACGGGTGAGTTGATGCTCGATTAATTGTTATCTCAGAAAACGCGAAAGGTAGGTGCTACCTCGTGATCTGTTCGGCGGAGATCAATGAGAATGTAATTCTTGCCGGCGATATTCTTGCTGTCCTTCATCATCTCTAATAGCGCTTGGCGTGTCATGGCTGTGGGCGTCTTGTTGAGTGGAGGAGGGTATGCAGCATGCCAGGTCGTCGCGGCGTCAGTAGAGGCCATCTTGGATGAGCAGATAAGATTGAACCTTGGAAATACGCGGTATAGACGAGAACGAGCGCCCAGTTTTAGGATAGATCTTATGAAGCTGATCGCATCTTGGAGGGGAAAGGGAGAAATTTCCTGAACATGAAGCCCTATGAGAGCCGAAGGCAATGGATATCCCACTTAGACATAGCCGGGACTGTGTCATACCCACATCATGATTGGCCATGGTCAAAATTAGACGTCGTTTTGGGGACCACTGTCATACCCGGGAGGTGATTGGTCAATCCGTTTTGCAGGGGCTCCGTCATGCGCCGACTGTGACCATGCAGCCAAGCAAACTCCATTAGGGGACTGTGTCAGGCCGAGACTGCGATTGGCTCGAGAGGATTTTCGACCAGCAGCGTCCATTGCATTCCAAGATTGCTGCAAGTCTTAGGAACGGTCTCGCTGGCGGCAACGATGAATACTGTGCCATCCTCCTCGCTATCAACTCGATACTCCAGATCGTCCCCTTCGCCCCCATGGCCGTCTTCTTTATCCACGTTATCAGCCATGAGTCGGGTACTATTGATATATCACACAGCGTTGTTGTTACAGGTGTGGCTGTTTTCCTGGGCATCCCGCTTGGGACAGCGATTATTACCCGATTTGTCGTTCCTAAGTTTGCCAGCGCTGATTGGTACCAGTAAACTTTCCTCAAATATCTCGCACCTTGATCTCCTATAGCTCTAGTCTACACCATCCTTATGCTATTCGCATCCCAAGGCAGACAAGTTGTTCGCCAGATTGTATCGGTCGTCCAAGTGACTGCGCCACTAATTATATATTCCGTGCTCATCTTCTTCGTCACTTTATGGATCAGTAGACAGCTCAGCTTCCGGTTCTCCATGGTGGTTACACAGACCTTTACTGCTGCGAGCAACAACTTCGGGTTAGCTATCGTCGTGGGGGTCGCGACCTTTGGCCCCAACAGCGACCAAGCCCTGGTATCCACCGTTGGTCCACTCATCGACGTCCCAGTTTTGGTAGGCTTGGTGTACGCCGTTCGCTGGATGGCCAACAGATGGGGTTGGAATTAAAGGGGCGAGTAGGACGTCCGTCGACGACGCGGCTTCGGGATCTGGTAAAATTGCTTCTGAATATCAATAGATAGGCTACTTAGACTCAGGTAACATTTACGTGGATTCTAAGAATCGAGCAATATTAATATGTTTCCAGTGTTCTTCAAGGTAGCAAAACTGAGCATACCCGTCGATGTGCGTCTAGTCGAGAGGATCCATTAGCTGAAAGATTTTCGTGTTCTTAACACAGCAGCTGCTATCTCCATAACACCCCAGTGCCAAACGAGCCCACGATGGATCTGTATGGTTGTGAAGTTCCACGAGTATTTTCGCTGCTTTTTCGCATGATGTTTCTAGCGGCTCCAAATGGTTAGAAGTATGGATGGTGGAATTTGATGAATCGAAAGCGTCAGAGAGCGGAGAGAGCACGCCAGTTGGAGTTGAGGAACTGTCGGCAGTTGTGTTGTCAAGCCTGTTTGCCGCATGCATTTGAGGGTGAAATCCTTGTTCCTCTACTTGAAGCATGAAGACCCCTTCATTGTCTTCTCGGGTTTGTATCGATTCGATCGGTGGCTCGGTAGATGATGGCTGTTTTCGGCCAGGCATCGACAAGGTAGGACTTGACAACACCGACGTGAAGATCGGCACTGCGTCTCCATCCATGCTTAATGCAGACCCAAAGGAGCTCTGGGACGTCCGTCGAAATGTCTCTTGTTTGCAATAAACGTCCACATGTGTTGCACCGGTGTCGAGCATTCAATGCCCGATGGTCTTCCTCGGGGGAGGATAGATATTGCGCAATTTCATCTTCCGAGACCCCGTACACGCCAAACAAGTTCTTTAGGCGTCGGTTCTGGACGTTGACGGCCTGCGCAACGTGTTGCCAATCACCACCTAGGTTTCACATCCTTCGGCGGCCCCCCAGTGCATTTCAAAATCGTAAGTACATGTACAATTCTCCAACGATGAAAACATTACGGCACATCTAGGCATTAAGAAATGATAAGCGCTAGCAAATACCCTCCCTTGTCCCAGTTCCCAGACAAATTTGTTGACAAGCTGCTATGGATCGATGATCAAGTGGTAAGCAAATATCATTGGATGCATTATTTGTAATAACAGTAACGCTGATCAAGATACAGTATCAGGAACTCTTCAACGTCTGCCAGGCCTTCTCTGGACCTGGCAGCACTAAAATGCACTACTGCATTAACCTGATTCATGATGGTTTTCTTCCTGCTTTACTGAGCTTCTTCATCTGGAGGTAGGCAACCGCAAACACACAGGCACTCTCCTTACGAAAGTAACTCATTACTTCCTTAGCTTGCCTGGGGCCCTAGGAATGTATGGTCTGTCTATTGGCGTCTCAAACATTGGAGACACTATTCCCAGACCCGTTTATGCACTTCTCTCCGGGCTTAACGCCTCAACTGTGGGCATTATCGCAGTCGCTGCTGTTCAGCTATCAGAAAAAGCCATCACTGATAAAAATAACTCGTATACTCGTCTTGCTTGGAGGTGCGGCCGGGATTCTGTACAATGCGCTCTGGTACTTTCCTCTTCTGATGTTTGTGGCCGGCTGTGCAGCCGTCGTCCACAACTATCGCTGGCTTCATGGCCCTATCAAGACCATCGTCGGCTTGATGAAGAACCCCACAAAACGGCTTAGGGCACAAGAGCCGGAGTCCACGCGACTTCCTTATCGGCCTTGCGATCTAACAGAGCTTTCCCGGTCCTTTAAAAGAATAGAGGCAGAAGGGAATTTTTTTATGTATTACTATATAATACTCGGCATGTTCGTAAGACTATTTAGCCTCAAGAATTATGCGTCTATAGGTAGCCAGAGGCTTTTCTGTCGCATCACGAAGGGCAAGAATAATATGCATTGTCTAAAAGAAAGTCACCACATATTCGCTTCGTCTTATAAGGTTGACTTACATCGTTCAGACTCTTAGCAGTCTCCAGCTTGGCGATACTTCCATCATCCTTGATGCTTGTGATATTGACATTCGGGCTCTTGGGCGTCAAGATTGGCTTCATCTTGAGCGAAGGGTCAAAGCCTTCTAAGCCTCGTCCGTAAGCACCACCAGGCTCGCGGTAGTGGAACCAATCGTACGTGAGGTTATCCCCATCAGGGTCCCAACTGTTAGATGCATCGAGAACAACGCTGCTGCCCAGGGGTGTACTTGAGCTTCAACGGGACAGTGCCGCAAGAGCCGTTGACAATGTG